>NC_134217.1:21776038-22076038 GCF_965140235.1 Caretta caretta
ACAGCATGGGGGCCATCCGTGCAGTTATTTTCATGCTGTCAATGAGCGTTAGCCAGGTTATAAAGGACTCTCCTTTAGATGTGAAAATTTGGTTCTATCAAAATTCATTTCTTGATCTCTCAGTTGAGAATACCAACAAGATTTCCTATCGGTGCCAGATGTGATAGCTTTTTGTTTATGGGGACACCTATCTACTAAGAACTAAGCTTAGATCACTCTATCATTTTATATACTGTCAACTCTCAACTAAATATCAGATGGTTAAAACATTTGATTACTACTGAGTTCTGCTTCATTTGAATCTGTGACCTATAGCGGAAAAACAAACAAACATTTGGACATATATCCAGTTTATAATTCTACTTTGACTGCTGTATTGTGAGACCTATTAGAAAGGAAATATCTGCAATAAAGTTTGATGATATACAGCATTCACATCAATAGTTTTATAAAGTATTAGAGGAATAGAGTGGTATTTAATGTAGAATCACTATGTTTTATTTAATTTATTCTAATATATGTTGCTAAAATGTAGATCATATGCTGTTTTGGATCATAATTTTGGTTCAAAAATTTGTAATAATCATAGGTGGATTATATCTGTGTCTTGTCATTAAGATGAGAAAATTTTTTTCTCTGCTATTTTTCCCTAAGGAGAAATTGAGGGAGAAGGGGCATGAGCTGTGAGTAACATTGAAACATTTACGGTATGTCTACACTGCAAGTTAGACAGCCACAGCTGGCCCATGACAGCTGACTCGGACTTGTGGGGTTTGGGCAAAGGGGCTTTTTAATTGTGATGTACATGTTCCAGGTCGGGCTGCAGCCTGAGGTCCGGGACCCTCCCATCTTGCAGGATCTTGAGCCTGGGCTCCAGCCTGAGCCTGAATGTCTACACTGAAATTAAACAGTCCCTTAGCCCGAACCCTGTGAGCCCGAATCATCTGGCCTGGGCCAGCCACTGGTTTTTAATTGCAGTGTAGACATACCCTTAGGTTTCACGCTAAGGCATGGGGTGGAAATTACCTTAACAGGATGGATATTTACATTCTAACTTGAAAAAGTTTTGGTGAAAGAGTATCCAGATTGAAAGGAGTATATTAAAAATCAGTTAGTATCTAGAGTAGATAAGTGATGCTTCAGCATAACTAAAAACCAGTCAGTTGAAAAGTTTTATGTAACAGAGGAGGAAACGCTTTATTGTTTCATGATCTAGTTCATCACCTAATGTAGCAGTATAGGCCACATCTTTGCTCTATGTTTTATTTATGGTCCTGTCTATGGCACTCATCACTGTAATCTCTGAGTGCCTAAATCTTGCTCAGTGGCATCCTCCTATCATGGTTTAAAATAAACACACAACACTAGTCTCTTGGTCTCTTGGTTAAAGGCCTCTGGCTGCAAATTTATTAATAAAATTCATTATGATAGTAATATAAAATTATTAACTGTTACCCAGTGATAAGTCCCAGCAGTCCTACTTTAATTAAAGTATGCCAGCCTGCCTATGGGCAACTCCATCCCTAGTCATCCATAGATGCTCTGCTGTGAACTACAGCTCTTTGTCCCACTGTGGCTAGGAGCCCTCATAATGTACCTGTGGCCACTATAAGACTAGTACCAGTAATGTTACTGACATCGGTTTAGTCTCCCTCTCCCAATTTGTACCAGTCCTTCATATTGTCCCAAACACCCAGTATGCTGGGGTAGTCTGGCTAGTCCTAGGCAGATTTCAAATATGTCAATTGCAAGCCAGTTTGTTAAGCACCACATTCAGCCTGGACTGCCAGGCTGTTGGAGAGGGCTCCCACTCGCACCCCCCGAAAAGGCATGGAAACATGTATCCCCACAAAAGCAGTGGTTGCGTTCTCAGGATTTAAATTAGTCTATTCACTGTGTGATGTTACTTCTTGTAGAGTGTCTTAATTTAGCATAGAGATGAACCAAAATTAGAACCTCAAGCCCCTTTAAATTGCAGGGGTAAATTTGGATTTAGATCAATATTTCTGAAGCCATCCTTGCAGTTTTGTTTCTCAGTCAGAACCAAAACTGGAAAGGGCTTGTTTTCTACTTCCAGTTCACAGGCAGTTTTGTGGGACAGTCCAAGATGTTGAAAATGTCACAAGAATATGCCTGTCTCCTTATCTAGTATATCCAAATTGTTTATCTAGCACCTCCTCACAGTGGTACTAAGGAGTGATATACTATTGCTGCTATTGAAGATGTGGAAATCTTGCAAAGTCAGATGATCTCATGAAACTTCTGTCATTTGGTGCTGAAATTCTACAAGATGAGCTTGTGAAATTTCAGTGCCATCAGACCTGAGCCCTATCCCTGAACCCTAGACCAAATCTTTGGCATGCAATTTAACTAAATTGTGACCATTTTGACAAATATAGTATTTTCAAGTCTGTATCCTTAAATTCATGGTTTTACTAGCAAACTTATTTAACTTCCATCTCTCTCCCTCTCCCCTTTGGATTCCCCTCCCCCCACTTTCCTCCCTCATACCATTGCTGGTATAAGATGGTCTCCCCTGATGCAGCTGGGTTTTACCAGTCTTTTCACAGTTCCATTCCTCAGAGCAGAAGATTAAAGGCCTTCATAGTAAAGTAGGGGGGAAGAGCTAGTGAGAAGAATTAACTGGACTCACTCTGTCTTCTCTTCTCACTAGCCATATAATAGTGGGGGCAGAGATCTGTGGCAAGCAGGCCTATGGGCTCAGACACAATTAAATGGAATCATGCTGGGAGTAGGGTGACCAGACAGCAAGTGTGAAAAATCAGGACAGGAGGTGAGGGGTAATAGGAGCCCATATAAGAAAAAGACCCAAAAATCAGGATTGTCCCTATAAAGTCGGGACATCTGGTCACCCTAGCTGAGGCCAGTTTGTGCCAAATATCTGTCCTATTTTTTTCATTGCATATAATTTAATATTTGAAGTAAAACCTGACACACCTCTTTCCAGAGTTTATCACCCATTCCTTCCTCACACCATTGGTTTCAAGTTGTTTGAGGGCTGTAGGAGTTGCCTATACCCCGAGATATGGACGTGAGTCTTGAAGTGGCAGGTGCTTGTCTCTTCACTTGCAAGAAAGGGTTCCTTAAGGCTACAGGTTCTAGTCTCTCACACCAAGAGATGGGTCTTTCCTGATTGCTATGTCCAAGAACTTCAGCAGCAAGCTCTGACCTTTACAGCCATGGCAGATGAGCTTGTGAGAAACTTTCAGGCAAGTTATCAATACTGTCTGCAACATCAGGCAACACTCTTATACTGGCAGCAAAGTAGGAGAGACTAAGCCCAGAGAAGAGCATGTAGAAGGTAACTTTCAAATTCAAATTCTATCTATATATGTAACTTAATTTTTCAAGATGATATTTTTCAAGATTTAGTTCACGCTGTCAGCTGGACCCTTCTGAAAGTTAAGAAAACAATAAATGACTGAATTATTTATGAGACCAAGGTTGCTCCTGTGCTTGCAGAGTAACATTTTTTTATAAAACTTTTAGCACTGGAGTTTGAAAAAATGGGGTTATGAAAAGGCCCATGTGGCTAAGGGAGTCGGTGTTTGACCCTGTGCTGCTAGTCCTGATTAACCCATAGCTAGTGTTTGTTGTAGTTACTGAGAAACTTGGATACCTAAAGCCTCTATTCCTTCCCTTGTCCCCCCAATTAAATGACAACTACATAGCATTTGACCAGGCTGTGCAGGGGTTAAGTGAATTGGAGCAGTGGTTACAAGTGAAGCAGCATCACCCTAGGAAACTTGAAGAGATCCTGTAGTAAACCTTGGGGCATGGAATCGCTGCAGCCTATTGAAAGTGACAGAAGACAGTCTTATCTAGTATTGAAGAAAACAATTGTTAACTTATCAACTCCAAGAAATTAGTGTGCTGGGGGGACTGACGCTTCTTGTCATTGATGTGTTGCACCAAAACTGCTAGGGCAACAGAGGTTCAAGGAATGCTGTAGTCCAAAATAAGACTGCCAAGACAGCAAGGAAACTTGAGGAAGAAACATCAGAGGTTTATTCAGAAACATCAGAGGTTTGATGAGCCTAGCCATCAAGTCCACAAATATACAAGAATAGTTGGAAATTTGCAGCTGGTGAGAACAGAGACAGGATGAGTTCTATGGAAGCGAAGACACTAATAACAGCCAGAGGGCCAGGGCACACTCTGGCTTTCATATCTACAGATGGAGACCCAAAAGGCTGCAGGGCCACATTCCAACCCAGCACGTGTAAAATAAGGCTCAGGATTTAAATAGCTCTATTTCAGCATACTGACATGCATGGCCAAAGTCCAGCTCTGACACATGCAAAATTAGTTTCAGGATTGTTCCAGCATACTGAAAGCCCATGCCTAAACCAACCAATGCCACCAGCTCAGCTGAACCAGAGGATGGCCTGTTCAAAATAGTATTCTTACTACTCATTGACAGCATACACTATAGAAGTTCAAATGATGTTCATGTATTGTCATATCAAGGTGTTGTAAGATTACTGTAGATAGACCAGCTAATATGTCACACTTTGTATTTTTATTATCCAAGTATAGCATGCTGCTATATTATTAGTGCATAGTAAGACTACTATACAAAATTAGGCTAAAGGTTCAGCTACCAATGTACCTCCTGAGTTACAAAGTTAATATAAAAATGTAATAAGCCCATTTATATGGTATTAAGTTAAAAGGTATCCTAGACCCAGTATATCTACAAGATAATGTTAAAATAATGCAAAATCCCACAACGGAAATCTTTAAAGGAACCTTCTCAAAATTTGAAGGTCCCAAATTTAATCATTTTGTTTTCTTTTTAATGTATTTGACAATGTTCATGTAATTAACACACGTGTCTTTAATTTTTATGTTCAAAAAGCCTTTTAAAAAATCAATTAACATCAGCATCTCAGAGTTGTTCGCCAGCAGCTCTTCAATAACTTCCCAGTTTGTCTGAAAAATGGAGGAGAAAAATTGGAAGGAATCATGTTTGTGTCATATACTAACTATAATGGGTTATTTTAAACAGAAGGAAATGAGTTCCAAACTAGGCATACTAGCTTGGCAGTGGTCTTTTAATTCAAAAACAGCATTCAGATAACCTTGGAAAGTAAAAAGTAACAAAATGTAGACAATTTACTATAAGGTGTCTAAATATTGTACTACATGCCATAACATTATCCACTGTTCAGGGACTACACTAACACCTGTGAACAAAGAAGTGAGCTAAGAATGGAATGGCAGTTTGTACTTGTAATCCTATTGCTCTGGTTAGGGGAAATTAAACTCGGAGTAGGTTTTTTAGTACATTTTTGATTACATGTTTTCGTTTATATGATTTTGATTACATTTTTGTTTTCCTAACTGGGTTTACATAGAGGAGTCTGTGACATTTTTAAAGTTTTAGCTTACATGTTATTTTATTAAAATAATATGTAAACATTTTGATTACTTCAGATATGTGAACTGCTGTGCTGAATGTCACTCTATGATAAAATAATAGTGAAACTTCTGTAATAATTACTGAATCTCAGGGAATTGGCCACTCTGTATTGTTTTTTGAGCAAATTTGGCCATGTTCATGGATTTGACATGGAGACAGGAAAAATCAATAGTTTGAGCTTTTGGGTTTGTTTGAACCCAGAAATCAAAAATGAAAATAAAGTGAACCCTCATTAAGTACTACTATGGTTAATCAGGAAAAGATTTTCAAAGGCACAAAGCTTTTGAAAATCAGCAGGAGTTGGGCACCCATTTTATGCCTATGAAAACCTTCCCATCAGAGAATACAGTCATGGGCACAGAGTAGAACCTAGACAGAAAAAGAGGGGGACCACAAAAGGAATTCATACAACTGCCTGCCACCTGAACCCACCATGTTTCTTGTAGTTTACTTACCACTGACTTGGGTTCTCTATTTCATCCAAATATCTGCACCCTGTGCCACATTGATGCACATGTGCAGTTCAGTAACTAGACTCAGGTCATAATGAGGTCCATGACCCTTCCTCCTTTACCTTATTTCCAGAATACACAGAGCTACTGTGGAAAGAAATGTGGAAGAAACAAGGTGAGTATGGATCAGGGAAGGCAATATATGCATAGAATTCCAGTTGTTGTTTTAGTTGATTTGTTAATAATCTCATTTTCTCCCTCTTGAAACTGCCTCCACAGATCTTCACTTTTGGAGATTAATCAGCAGTAGCAATCCATCCCAGGAGTAGGAAATCAGGATTATTTAATTAAAGAGGGACTGTAAGGCAGCTATCCCAAATTGGGTATCTGATCTAGTCTTGGCTTCAAGAGAGCAATGCTGGGTAAAGTGTTTATCAAACTCCATGTTGCAAATCTCAGAGATGGGAATATGATGCAGACAGGCTGTAGAAGCTGCTGTCACCCTAGTGGTATGTTTTTAAGGCCATCTGGTACCTGAACACCTGCCTGAAAATAACACATCTAAAAACAAAGATGATCCATTTGGATTGCTTCTGCACTGAGTTAGATTCCCCATTAGAATTTTCTCCAAATGTAATAAACAATCTGGACGGAGTGCAGAAAGACCTTGTCCTATCCAGGCAATAATTGAGCTCCCCTTTCACATTCAGCTGGTAGATCAAAGCTGACACAGGTGAGTCAAAAATTTGGGTAAGAAAAGATAGACTGACTCACATAAAAATCAGAGACTGCTTTTGACAACAACTTTGGGTGAGGATGACACATATCCTACCCTTGATTAATAATACACGCAAGGGGAATGGACTAGGAAGTCTTGGAGTTCACTTACATGTTTTACAGAGGTAACAACCAAGAAGGTAATTTTCAAGGTTTGTAAGGGTAAAGGACAATGGTGAAAATATCAAATGAAAAGTCCCAGAGAAGATTGAAAAAGCCAGATTTAAATCTCACAGAGTGGTTAGACTTTGCACCAAAGAGTAAGAAATTGGTTCCGTGGTGGATGAGTAAAAATGGATGCTTTATGCACAGGGAGGTAATAAGGAGAAATAGACACTCAGAAATGTACTTTCAAAGAAAGACAGAAAAAAGCCAGAGCTCATCACTGAAAGTAGATACACTCACATGCAAGATAACAAACAAAAACGAGGCCCAGAGCCTGACTAGAAACCTAATGATAAAGCATCCACTTTTTAATGCATCCACTTTTCCTGTGGAAGACTTATAGGAGTCTAATGGGATTTCATGATCATCTAGCAAATCCAAGGATTTAGCATTTGGGGGGCCTATGATCCATGCAGACAAATTAAACAAAGTGGGATCTGGATTAAAAAACAAAACAAAAAATGCCACTGAGAGAAAAGATCAGACAGAAACAGCATATTTCCTCAGCCAAAGCCTGGAGACTGGAATACCAGAACTGAACTGCTCATGAAAGAGTTGGGTGGGTCAAGTGTGCTGACTTCTGTCTCACCTTTTGAAGAATTCCAGAAAGTAGAATAAAAGGAGGGAATGCATACAAGAAGTCTTCTCCCATACTAGAGGAGAAGTAATCTGATAGAGCCCTTTGGTCTGTGTCTGGACAAGTACAGAAGTAATAGCACTGGGCAAAAGTATGCTTGGGGGCACTCAGAAATTGATCTGGTTCCTTTGAATGAAATAGCCTGCCAAATAATTTTTCCCTGGTAGATCTGATATATAGATTTCAGAGGAATATGATGAATCGCTTCCAGACAGCTGTAGAAGGAACAGATTCTTCCTTGGTATTGCATTCTGGTGGTACAGTGCAGCAGATCTGTCAGTTAGCACTGGTACTACCCAGCCCTTGGTGAACAGAAGGAAGGTCACTAGGCTTAGATGTACATCACTCAGGCTTCTACTTGCTCCTCCCTGCTACTCTGTCCTCCTTTACCTACCTCATGGTATTTGGGTAACCACCTCAATTCCCTTGTGCTTTGTAAGTGTCAGCCTGACCCTCCATTGTTAACATAGCACCATTGCTGCTGCCCCAGGCATACCCTTAATGTGGTTCTAAAGTAGCAGCAATGAATATAAACCGCAATATGTTGTTTTATAAAAAATATCTGATACGTATATAGCATCAAGCTACTGTGCTTCCAATAGCTAAAAGACTTTAACAAAAAAAGTTAAAAAGTCACATTTTGTCATCACACAGTTGGCTGGAACCCAATGCTTTGGAAGTTGAGCTACATATGGGTCAGGGAAGGAAGAAAGGGAAACAGTAGGAGTGTGAAGGAGTTAGTCTGAGAGGGGAGGGATAGGAGAGAACAGGAAAGGAGAAGAGAGCAGGGCGAGCTGAAATCAGTGCCCATAAAACGTGACATGGATCTTCCAAAGACCCTTTTCTCTCCAAGAATGGCAGTGTTAACAGCTCAGGCCTTTAAGCAAAATATGAAAACCCAATATTTTACACTCTTAGAGACATACTCTGCCCTTCCCCAACTTCTGTTGACTTCAGTGGTGAACTGTATGTAGAGATCTAAGGGCACAACTTGCCCCTTATACTTACATACATTAACTTAGTTAAAATATAATTAAATTAATATTATTTTATATACTGGATCTCTAACATGTTGTAGAAAAGTGTGGCTTGGCTACTGAAGAGGCATGGTAGTCTTATTTGAGAAATCATGTACATGTATTCAGAAACTTCATCAGGAAACCTTTTCTGCTTCATTCAGATTGTAGTTTTTATGTAAGCCAATATATCATTATTTGCAATAAATCATTAAGAGCCAGATCCAAATCCTACTGAAGCCAATGGACAATTTCCCCTTGACTTCAAAGAGAGCTGGATGTAAGATAAGGATTTTTATAATCATCTAGGCCCTGATTTTCCAAAGGGATCTCCTGCACACACTCCTTTACTCCAGTGGGACTTTGTGTAGCAGACCCCAACATCTGCAAGATAGAGGGCTGTAGGGTTGACTTGGCTGGGACTACTGCTGCATATAAAGTTAAGCATGTATATGAATGTTTGCAGGATTGGTGCTTAGACTGTAAGCTTCTTGGGGCAGGGACTATCAGTGAGCAGAGTATCGGTGAGGAACAAAAACTAAATACTAAAAATGAACTATGCAGTTTATCAATTAGATTAATGATAGCTATGCATTTCATACAATATTTAGTTTTAATAAGTCTAAAATCATATATAACAATACTACGCTGTAATTGCTGATCATGTATCTCTTTGTTCCAGACACTTTTCTAAAAGAGTATGTATTATGTATGATGTGACCTTCAAATGTCATGAATGCATTGTGCAATAAACTGTCAATATTTGTGGTTATAAGGTACTAGATGACTTTTACAATAATTGGAACAGCTATATTAAAAGCTTGGATCACTCAGCTGGTTAAAGAGAAAGACACAGGCCAATGTTCATCTGGGACTTTCCTTCTGCCAGCTATTAAATGAAAGATATTGCAAGGTGCTTAAGATGTCTTCTTTGTTTGAAAAAGGATATGGCAAAAAAAAAGTCTCTGGGGAAAATGTTATATCTAAATAATCATTTTTCCTTTCAATATGCATAACTTTCAGGCTAAACTGAGCTCCATAAGTTAATGGCAAGTGACTAAGCTTATTTTTTTAAACATTACAACTTGTTTTCTGTCTTTTTTTTTTTTTTTTTACAGAATTCTTCAAACAAATCAGACAGCCAAAAAGATGTATTTAAAAATTATTTTTGAGCAAATTATTTTTAAAAGGTTTTAAAAACTACAGACTTTTCTAAAAAATAAAATACCTACAAAAAATCTGTTGGGAATTTGTGGCTTAAAGCAGCAAAAAACCTCTATAGTTTGAAGTTGCTTATTTAAAAGTGTGGTTATGTGTAAATTACAAATAGGGTAAGAAATATAGTAACAATTGGGATGTAAGTTGCTTATCAAATATTTGCATTGCTGTAGAGTATTTATTTATACTGATGCTTAATGTAGGGCCTACAAAACCCTCCTCAGAAAGCATACTGTAGTGAAAAATACCATATTATATTAATGAATTGCATAAATGAAATCCTATGGTGTGATGTATTTTTGAACTACGGGCTATGAAAACAAAATTTTCAGCTACTCAGAATACCAGTAAACATGTCTGCTGCCTTCAGAGTCAGTAGTTGTTACTTTACCAGTTACTGACAAATTGCTTAGAACATTTTCGACTCCCTTTCCCTCATGCATGAGATACCACCTAGATAGCTCATTCCAGCCTGAGGTATTGGCTATGATAGGCTTATGATCACTTGAGGTGTCTTGTGACTTTTCCCTCTCATGAATAGGCCTCAATATTTTAGCTCACCAGTTTGAATTTTCAGTTTGAATTTTCAAAACTAGTGTACCTACTAGTGCACTCATTGATAATGCATATACAGTAGCTGTAAGTGCCTTACATTTGCCCATTCAAAGGACTAACAGGGAAGTCTGATGTCACAAGTAGTATACTTTTTATTTACTGGTTGAACCTTTGGTATAGTCTTCATTCCTAATAATACAAACAGAATTTGGCTGTTGCTTTCTCCCGGGCCTCCTTTCCAGTTCTTCTCTAAAATAGCTCTCTGTTTAAACAAATTCTTTGCCAATTCATATTAACGCATAACAGTTTAAGATTACCATATATGGTCATTATAAAACCTAAATCATTGATGTAACAATAGAGGCATCAAGTTGTCACTGACCTAAAGTTACCAGAGACCAAAATACAATTACTTTTTCAGTAATATTAGAATCCTTCATGTTAAGGCATGAAGCTCACTAACAAAAAGTTCAAGCATTTGTGATGATTATAGAAGTTTAGTTTCAAAATATAAGTACTGGTCCAGATTGTACTCTCCGTCATACTTGTGCAGCTTTATTGAAGTCAGTTGGGTTGCACAGATATAACTGAGAGCAGAACTGTGTCCACTGCACGTAAAATGGAAAAAAAAAGTTTGTTATATTCCTCCAAGTTTTATATATTTTGTAATTTTGAAAATGATTTGAGCTAACTCCAAAGTATAGACAGAATAAGAAAATGATGCTTTCCCAGAAATTGAATATTCTGTGGTATTTCTCAAGGTGCGAGATGGTTAAAGTGCAGGCAGACCTGCAAGCAAAAACAGCGGTGGCAGGTTTTTAGCATCTACTAAATTGCTTCTTCACCTCAGATTCACAATATAGTATCTCCTGTTCAGAGAGCTAAACACATACCGTGTGGATCAGACTGGGTAGTTTTATAGATATTTTAAAAATAACAGTGATCCTAACACTTCATTTTGTGCCATATTTCATTAACTTCTACAGGCAGTTCTAAAGAACTGCAAGTATTTTAAATTTCAGAAATATATGAAAACATGGGATTATGTGCAGCTTTTAAAGATTTTGACCATATTTTCAAAGGGACCTCCAATACAGTCTGAAAAATGTGTGAGTGCAAATGCATACTTGAGTGTGATTGATTACCTTTCCCATGAGATTACCTATTTGTGGCTAATTTGGCAATCCTTGTGTCACCAAGACTCCAACTGCCTTCAGCGGGAGTTTAGCCTGCAAAAGGACTGCAATTTAGCTCCTTCGTACATGAAGTGCCTCTTTGTGTATATGCAAGTACAGGGTTTCACACAGCAAACAAATACATTTTTAAATTTTACAGGGTACATTTGTAGAGACTCCTTTGACAATTTGGGTGCTAGGGTGGGTGAAGTAAATCCTACCTACCTAACTCATATATGTTTTTCTTTTTAGAAAATTAGTGCATTCTTTCTAGTCCTATTTATTGAAACACTACATAAAGTAGGCCACACAGCACTGATTTTGAGATCTTGAGGAAAATGTACACAATTTTCAAAGAAATCTTGTTTGAGTGATTATCCATACGGATTCCACTTCTGGTGCACATGACCCCATGCATGTGAAAGAGGTTTCTTTTTGGCCATCAGTGTGCACTAGTACCTCCGCCCTGGATGTCCTCACATCCTATGGACATAACAGGCAAAGCGGGTCCAGTCATCTTAACTTCCTTCTTCATGCCTGTGGCAGTGACAGAACTCCTACAGTGTCTCCCTGCTCCTCTGCACACTGTGTAATCTCTTGTTTGGCTAGTTAGTTAATATAGCTACTGTAGTTAGGATAGTTACAAGCTTTGTGTTTATGCGTGTTGGCAAAAAAAAACCCACGTTAGAATAATAGGTTAGGGGATACCCTGGTACGTGGACTAGAGCCACTATGGCTGAAACAAAAGCCTCTGGATTTAAAACTTGACCGTCTTGCAAGATTGCTATCCCACCCAATGATGGACACCCTTTGCTGCTAGTGTAGACATAGCCTAGTGACTTGTCCAAGGTCAGGCAACAAAGAACTGAACCTGGGTCTCCTCTGTCCCAGGCTAGTGTTATAATTATTGGGCCATCGTTTGTCTCTCATGTCTCTGTCTCAGTGCATGCCCCTAGCTGAAACACAGCTCATAGCTCAGATTGGCTGGTCATTGAGTAATCACAGGACCACCTGAGACTGTGATCCACACTTCCTTCAGTACCAACTCCTCAGTACTGATGCTTTCGGTACCAATAAGCTCTGTTCTTGCAACTCTGACATTGACCTCCATGGTGCAGATGTTTCCTGCACCAACTTTCCCAGTACCAAAGACATTTATCACACAGTCATAGTCAGCCCTGCTCTCTCCTCATCTGCTGTTCTAAACTACTCTGCTAGAAGTGCTACTGCCTCAATACCACTTACTAATACCACCTTGGTACTGATGAGCTCTTCTGTTTAGGTTGCGGGTGTGGTTTGAGAGTGCCCTAGGACACTAGACAGGGAGCCCCCTGCCACCTCTGGAAGAATTATATGGTTTTCTTCCTCCTCTTCCAAGAATAGAAGGGAGATGTCCCCCACCATACACTTCTCTTTCCCTCTTATGAGCCATGGTCTGATACAGAATCACTCTTACAAACACAGATCTCAGGAATTTCATGGGGAACATTTACTTTGGTTTCCATCCCGTTGGCCTCCAGCCCCTACAATGTTCAGTCTTGGTCATTTTGGGGTTCTTGTAGTATGCAACCAGTTAGGAAATCTTCCTACTCTCTCCCCGACAAATCATCGTAAGTCTTCTCAAGAGGTTCAGGGGATACAGTGTCATAGTCTGCACCAGCATGGGGCATGACAGCAAGAAATATGATGGGAGGTCAGTTGATTCCAACAGCAATATCTTCCTCCTTACCCAATGAGGAAGTCTTCCTTTCTACTCCTAGTCAGCTGGATAGTTCTAGGATCTTCCCAGACCTCTTACAGGGCATGGCTGACACCTTATAATTCCCAGTGGAGGTAATGCAAGAAAAAGCTCACAAACTACTAGAGGTTCTGCACTCCTCCATGCCTGTCAGTGAGGGGTTGTTGCAACACCAGCATCATTGGTACCCCCTGTCCAATAAGGCTGAGAGGCATTGCCAAGTTCCTTTTAAGGGATTTGAATATTTCTACATCCACTCAGTCCTGGGCTTAAATATGGCAGTGGTGCAAAAAAGTCCAAAGATTGATAGAAAGACTTGGTAGAAAGACCTAGTACACCACTAGCCTCCAGATGTGCATTTCGAATGATCAGATGCTTCTGTCAAAAACATCTGAACTGGGTCATGTTGTCACAGTTCATAGAGAAGATTCCATGGGAACATAGGGAGGAGCTAAAATCTCAAGTGTCTGAAGGACAAATAGAAGACTGAATATCACTGCAGGCTGCTCTAGACACATCTGAGATGTAAGAATGTTCAATGGCTGCTTCCATTGTGATGCACAGGACTTCATGGCTTCATTCTTGTGGAATTCTCAAGTTGTTCCAAATGACCATTGAGAGCATCCCATTGGAAGGTTATGAACTATTTAATTCATGAACAGATGAAGCCCTGTATTCATTTAAAGGTTTTGAGAGCTGCTCTTCACTCCTTGAGTGCATACACTCCAGCCATAAGGAGTAAGCAGGCCAAAACTTAAAGCCTCAGCAGACAGAGGCCCTCTACCTCTTATTACTATAACACACACAGACAGGTGGAACCATTGAGAAAGAAACAGCACTTCAAACACAGGTAGCCCTCTGCCTCATCCTCTTCTGCTTCACACTTACCTTTAATGGGTTTAATGCCATTTTTGAGAGCCAATCAGAACCATCTGAGGATCTATACCCCATTTCCCCTGCTTTTGTCAACCACCATTTTTATTTTTAGGAGGCCTGGACCCAGATCTCCTTGGATCAGTGGGTCCTGGAAAGTATAAAAAGGGACGTTCCATCCAATTCCAGTCCCTTCCTCCTCCCCCACCCTCTTTCCCTGTCCTATTTTAGGGTCCCCTCTCACAAGATACTGGTAAAATAGGAGGTAGATTCCCTTCTGCAACTCAGAGCAATGGAAGAGATGCCCATGTAATTCAGAGGCATGGGGATCTACTCCCATTACCCTTTTAATCCCAAAGGAAAAGGAGGACTGGCATCTGATTCTAGACTTGAGATGCTTCAACAGATTCATCCATCATTTCAAGTTATTCAAGCTCTGGCCTCAGTTATGCCCTTATTAGATCCTCAAGATTGATTCACTGGTCTCTGCCTTCAGAATGCTATTCCCATCTGTCCATACATCCAGCACACAGAAAATACCTTAGATTCATAGTACGAGACTCTTACTACCAATGTAGGGTCCTGCCCTTGGGTCTCTCCATGGCACCTAAAATATTCACTCATTGCCTACTTGTCATCACAACCCATTTAAGAAGATATGGCATTCAGGTATACCCATACCTGGATGACTGCTGATCTGGGGGAAATCTCCCCAGCCGGTGACCAGGTTGATTCTAATGGTATTAGGCTCTTTACCACAGTGGTGCTCAAACTAGAGAAAAAGCCTCACTTTCGGTAACCCAAAGTATAGAATTCATACATGCTTTTACCCAGCTCTATTCCATAGTTGAGGCTTCAAGATCAGATGCCTACTTGGTAGAGCTGTCCTGCAACCCTTGTTTAAATAGGACTCCTAGCACCCTACTGTCCAACTATGAGATGATTATTAGTGGAAGTGGAGTCCATCTGGACAATCTCTCAAAGAAGAAAGAATGCTTATTTAATCTGCAGTAACTGGTTTTTTGAGACATGTTGTCCACATGGATTTCATAACCTGCCCTCCTTCCCCACTTCTATGGAGTCCTATAGCTACAGGATTCTGAATTGGCAAAGGAACTGAGGGAAGGTTGGGTCCTCTCTGCCCTTTATGTCCTTGAGTGGAAGATATCCATGACACAGGCATGGCCCCAATAGACAGTCCTAGTCAAAAAAATCGGATCTTATGTGCATGGGGGACATGCACACCAGAAGTGGAATTCATGTGGACACCACATCATGAAGAACCGCAGTTATTGTAAGTACCATTTTTTTTCCTCTTTTTTTTTTTTTTTTTGGCCTTGGAATTGATCAGCTAACAGACACTTTTTTTTTTTCTCCAAATCTGATTAAATCACAAGTGGAATAGATTTGGTAAAACTAATCCTAGTTCCTATATGTCCATAGTGAAACTTTCCCAGAGATTGCTGGCACAGCTCAGTTCAGCTGGCAAGTTTCCCACCAGTGAAATAGTTTGGGAATGGGTGGGGGAATATTGCAAGTCAGTGTTGCCGAGCCCTGTGGAGAAGCTTTACCTGTGCCTATATCAATTATTGTTAGCTTAGTTTTACTGCTGTAGCCCCCCACATATTTATGACTATAGTTCTCTTATCTTACAGATTTCTTATTCTTTTTTGCAGTTCATACATGTAAGCTAATTTTTTCTTAACCCTCTATTGGTTGTTTTAAGCCAATGAATGTAATTTATCAGCTATCAAATCAAATGGAACTTAAGAACATGCTTTTAATTAGCATCTGTATAAGTGCTTTGATGAATGGGAATGGTTTGCTCACTCAGGTCCTCGTGAGAGGAGAGATGTGAGGGTAGGGTCTGAGAGGGACAGACAGCAACCATGAACATACATTTTCATTGACTGAAGGAAAAAGATGTAATTCAGGTAGCAGTAGCCTCCAGCACTTTGGTGGGATCTGTAAGCAGAGAATTCGAAAGAGAAACCCTCAACACAGCTTTAAAGTCTTAGGAATGTGTTCACTGTGGGAAGAAAATGTTCTTATAGGTAAGGCCCTGTTGGAGTAAAGCCTTTAGCACTATCTACTGTATGTCTACTTAAATTAAAGGAAACTCTTTAGACCACCCACATCTTTCTCTGCTTCATTGTTGTTTTCAGTTTGCTTTTTCAGGGGGATTAGTGCTAGAGTAAACTCCATAGCTTCACAGCCTCAAAAAATTCAGTTCTGTGTAAAGTGAAAATTAGACTCTTAAATCTGCAAAGTGAGCTGTTTATCTTACAAATTTATTCTTTTTTATTGGGCCACACATATTCTAGATAGAAAGATAAAAGGGAAATGGATAACAGACCATCATTTACAGTGACATATAGCAAAACATAACTAGTACTCTTATTCTGTAAATTTATCCTGAGTGGCTTGTTAACTTTATCTATATATTTATCTATAGTGTTTATTGATCAATTGAGAGTTTTTCTTTTCATTGTCTTCATACATACCGTATTTTGCACTTCACAATCTCAGAAATGCTTTTCTCTAAAGCAGTTTTGGACCTTATCATATAAAACTCTTTTGTTGAACACGCTGTACAAACAAACAGTGGAAAATCAGAATTCCTTGGGCAATTCAGAAATATAGGTTTGCACCTATCTATGTGTGCCTTGATCTTAAAAGACAGCATATACTCTGAATTATGTTACATTTAAATACTTGTGAATAATTCAAAATGACAGTTATTGGCCTTCTACTTAAATATTGTGTTTTAACTCTGCAGTATTTCAAGTAGAACTAAGAACTTTCAGAGACTATAGTCAGGCATGTATTTGTTTTAGAAAGCTATCCTTTTTCACCTTTTAAAAAGTGACCATAACAAGGCTGAGTGCAAGTATATGGCAAAGCGTATTCCTGGTGTCTTTTTTTTTTTACAGATATTTTAGCCATAGAAATATTTGTATTTCCATAAGGAAACTATTCTTCTATTTAATATGGTACAGAGGAAAACTAGCTGGGAGTTTAGAACTTTAGATTTCTGTTATCTAATTATTAGTTTTTTATATTGTTTGTAGCTTTGTTAGGTAAGGGCATTTTGTTGTTGCTATTAAAAATATGACTCTTAAGGCTTTTCTGGATTCACAAGTTCACACATAGCTCTAGCTGTTCTGTCAGTCTCACTCTCGTGTTTTCATCCTCCCCAACCCTCATCAAAATAGTGACAGTGTCCATTATATGGTATTTGCTTAAAATTTCTACTGTTGCCTTGTTCAGTAATGCAGTGTTGTGGTCTGTACTACTGAATGAATGTTTTTCTTAAGCCAAGTGTTAAATACTTTTTGTTATGTCCTATCATTTCTGTGTAAAAGACAACTCCGTGTAAATTGCATTCCATCTTCTAATAGCTTTGGTTACATAACAAAAAGCTGAGGATGGAACAATTTTAATCAATACTTTATGGTGAAAATTCTCAAGGCTGTGCACAAAGATTTAACTGTATGTTTCCTGTTAATATCAATGGGAGTTACACAACTTAACCTGTGCATCAGTACAAAAGCAGAGAAAGTTTCACAACTCTGAAAATGTACCCCTGTGTATTCTGCCCCTGTGGTGTAACAATATTGTAATTCCATTTCAAAATTTCTACATTTGCCATCCTACTTTCTCTGCTTTTGTACTGATGAATGTATGTCATATATTACTTGGGAAATCTTCATAAATACAAAGTAAAATTTGAGATATAAGTTTGGTTTTAATAATCACCTTTTAAAAATACCCTGCCTTTTTTGTAACGTTCATGTCAGTCTTATGCCTAAACTGTAACTCACTTTGTTCATATCCTGCTTGAAGCATATTCCCAATAGCCATATTGTTCAAAATGCATGAGAAAATAATATATTTTTTTAATTAGAAGATTTAAATGGTGTCATATTAGACACAGAAGCTATTGCAGTAAGATGTACAGTGTGTGTGCAGCCATATATGAATATGTAGAGGAGAGCGGAAGAGAAAGTTCCCCTCATCTGGCCTGCGTTTTCATTGGCTTTCCCTGACATTAAGCCAGTCAGCAGGCCTTGTGCAGCCTAACTCCAGTGATGGAACACTGTGTTAGAAAGGTGACATTATCTGTTCCAATTTGCATGCAGAAAGGGAGGCAATGTCACTTCTGCAGCCTTCCCCAGTACCATCACAACTGTACTGTTTTTCTTTTTAATTTTTAATATACTTAATTCAAACTTTTTCACAATAAAATGCTCAGCTTTTCAATAATAATTATAAATTAACAAAACAACTTTTTGAAACTTTTTTGGGAAAAAAAATAATAGGAACTAAGCAAAAGAAGAAATCAAACCAGCTGCTGACACAGCTGTTTCCTTTCTTGTATAATTCAGTTCAATATAAAGGTACCATATGCTGTTTAAAGTGATGTTAGGAAAGATGAAATAATTTAAGAGAATAACAAGAAAATACATGAATTGTCAGCATTCTGTCAGATATAAAGAATGAAGTAGACAGGTGTAGTATTGACATGTTTAACTTTGTGTTGTGTTAGCAGTTTCAGCGAGAACAACTTCTGACATGTGCTGAAGTGATGTGAGAACATTTCTGTGTTTCAGACATTGGAGAAGAAGCTGGGAGATCTGTAGGAATCCAGCAGCCAGCTTTACTGAGAGACAGGAGCCTTGGTTCTGCCATGAAAGACTGTCCATATTGTGGAAAAACTTTCAGAACATCACACCACTTAAAAGTTCATTTGAGAATACATACAGGTGAGAGGTGCAGGGAAATTTGGGTGTTCTATACCATAAGGTAACAGACTGGGGTTGTCAAGATGTTGCAATAAATGTATGGATGGAGTTGTAATTTCCAGTATAGAATGGTACTCGGAGTCTGTTGACAAAGATATATGGCAACATTCCTAAATAAAAAATACAAGGAATGGTTAGATGGGGGGGAAAGGCCACTTTAACAGAATCATCCTATTCCAATTACGGATTCTCTATGGTTTTGCGCTGTTATTATTTTTGTTCAATTTATTCTTAATATCATAAAATCATAGATATACACAAATATACTCATTTTAACCTCTTCCTCTGTACATGAACACTTTAGCTTCTTCAGTTTTATTAAATATGGGTAGAGCTTGTCATTTTAATATTAGAATCTTGCCAAAGTCCCTTTCCATGTGTCAGAGGCTGGGTTTCAGAGCCCAAGCTCCAGCCTGAGTGGGAACATCTACACTGCCATTTTTAGCTCTGTAACACAAGCCAAGTCTGTAGACCTGGGCTCTGAGACTTGCCGCCATGTTTTTTTTTGAGAGAGAGCTCCACAGCCCAAGTCTGTAGACCAGGCTCTGAGGTTTTATTGCCATGTGGAAGTACCCTATGATGCTTTTTTGTCCCATATGCCTGTATGGGATAGTATATTCTGAGTTCTTCAGGCCTACAGTAACTCTGGGAGACTCTGCAAGGTGGGAAAAGGAGGATTGAGGCCTCCCAAAAGTTAAGTATATTTGTCACATGACATGGGTGGCAGGGACTCGTTTCTCTCTCCTCCTCTGGAAGCCATGCATGGGGGGTTATTGCAGGGCTTTTGTGGATAGTAACTACTTAGGACTGTGTAGGCTGCATGTGGATAGGTCCAAAGTTGAGACTGGCATGGGCGGTCAGGAGCTCATTTATTATTTACCCACATACAGTCACTTCCGCTACTCATTGGCAGGTGTGGTTCTTTCCTTCCTATTCAGCAGGATAGCCTGTTGGGTAATTTGAGTGGCTAAAATGTGTGGTCATCCAGGATTTTTGCTGCCAGTAACACCCCAGTTATTTTAGAATGCATGGAGCCAATGGTGTATACACTTCTACAGTTCATAGACACAATGAACAGGATTAGGAAATACTTTCCAGCTGTCTCTCTTGAGTTTATTATCTTTGTCATTTTTTCATTCTACAGGGTATGTTTTTTTTCATATGCAAATGCTATTTGTGTACCCAAATCAATATTTAGGTGTCTAACCTGTTTGCAGGCAAACATGTAATTCTGAAGCGCACAAACTTGACACTGCATTATTGGGTATGCAAGTGGACAGGCTGCTTTTGAAAATATGACTGGAAGGGCTGAAAATCAGCAAAAACAGGAAATTGAAAGGAACAGATGGAGCTTATGTCTTATCTCTTCTCCTTGTGTCTTTGAATTGTGGTACAATGGTTGACTATATAGAGGCTGCTTTTAAGGTCACTTTGAAAATTTGGCTTTAACATTGTTTAATTCATATAGAAAATAAACACTTTAGGATTGTCTCTTTACTACCTGTTTAGAGTTTGTACCATTCCTAACACAATGGAACACTGATCCCTTCATTCACT
Source organism: Caretta caretta (assembly GCF_965140235.1). Classification (NCBI taxonomy): domain Eukaryota; kingdom Metazoa; phylum Chordata; order Testudines; family Cheloniidae; genus Caretta; species Caretta caretta. The sequence goes on from NC_134217.1 coordinate 21,796,453, forward strand.
ACTATAATAAAAGTAAATAAATAGTAATTACATTATTTTAAAAGAGTCTTGTAAGCATAAGTTTTAAACTATTTTAACCCTTTCTAATGGAAGATTTATAGAGAAAATATTTTAAAATAACCTGACTGCCATCCTTTTTCCTTCCTCTACCAACAACTTATTAAAATTAAGTTGTCATTCTGTTTTGTTGTTTTAAAAATGACACTGATTATGCATTCAGTATTTGTGGCTCAGAATTCATGGACAATAAGTGAATTACAATGGAAATATTCCATAAAAATTGTGCTTTAAAATTTACTTACAAAATCAAAACAAAAAGATAAACCTTCATGTAAATAAAGAAATGAAAATGATTTGGGGAAACATCATATAGACCATGCAAACAATGTTTGCAATTTATTTAAAAAAGCATAATAATATTAAAATAGATAAAGATCAATTTCCACTGAACTAAGAACAAAGTATTTCTAAAATTATGAGAAGAGTATGTTTAAATGGAACAGTGCATGTTACATATTATAAATAGTCATAATAAACATTATAAAATGGCAAATTACAAGAGTTATTAAACCAAAATTAAGTTGTTATGCAGTAAATGGAAATGATGTAATAGATACCAATTATTAAGCAGATATTATATTGGTGGTTTTATACTTGTCTGTGACTGTATTTTGTCAGTTTCCTGCATTTTATATCACACTCTGTCTTTATTATATGTCAGGATCATATAACTGACTGATAAAAAACCCACTTCACTGTATTTCTCCACTACATTAACTCAATTACTGCTCTTGTTCTCCTGGCACCTGCTTGTCAGAAATGAGCTTAAGCAATTTAGAAAAAGTTAGGTTCCTTCCAATGTGTGGATGTTTGGAGGCACAGAGGTAGAATGACTTGGTGCCCCAGCCAACACCAACTCATAGTGTGACTACATTGCATTGTAAACCCGGGCTCGGGCTCAAGCATGACCCCCCTTCTGTCTACATACTAATCTGTCTGATTCAGGCCTGTGCCCAAGCCCCAGGAACCCGCAGGAGTGGAGTGTTCAAGCCTGGGTCCTACAGGGTTTGGGGCCCAAACCCCATTAGTTTGTAGTGTGGACACAGTTTGGGCCCAGACCCACTGGCCTTAGGCCCTGAGTATCTGTTCGGTGATGCCCTACAATCCCGTAGGTCAGTGCTCTTTGTCCTCTCTGTCCCAAGAGTAGCCAGTCAGCTCCCAAGAAATGGAAGCAACGCCCCCTTGTTCAAGTACAATAGCTTGGCATTTAAGCTTTGCATTTTATTCTGACTACTGAGCTGCAAACACACTGAACCGTCTCCTGTGTTTGCAATGGATACCAACCAGAAGAAGTCCTTTGCCAATTGTGCTGCTTCGTGGGCATGGGAGCACAGCCAGATTTTGGTGAATTTCTGAGGCAAGGCAAGCAAAAAGTTTGATGATCATGTGTGCCAGGAAATAGTGAAGAAGATGGCAGCGTTGGGAATTCACTGGACCGGTGACCAATGTTGGGAGAAGACTAAGCAGTTCAAAACCAACTATCAGAAAGCCAGGGATGAGAACCACATCTTTGGGAACTCGCTGTCATCCTGCCTCTTTTACGAGGAGTTTGACCAAGCGCTGGGTAATGCTCTGAACACTGACCCACAGCAGCCTGATCAGCCAAGATGGTGACTGTCTCACCTCTGAATCTAGAACAGGACTGGAGGGGATCCAGCAGGTGCCGGAAGAGGCTACCAAAATGATTCTGGTGCTGAGACTGGTCCCTGAGGAGGCTTTGCTGTTGGAGCAGCTGCAGAAAATCCTGGGTCCCTACTTGGAGGAGCTTTTCAGTGCCTCCCCTCCTGTCCCCAGAATTGCAGTCCACCATGGAACCTGAACAGAAACTGAAGAAGCAGAAGTCACCTTTGCGCCTGGTAAGTGTCTGGCTCCATTTTTGTTTTTATGAACATAGTAATGGGAGGGATTTCCAGTTTATGAACCAATGCAAACGTTATTACCAGCCATGGGTAGCAGCATGTATTTGTTAATGGCAGATTGCACACCAACAGCTTAGCGTTCCTCCCATCCGTCCCCACCACCATCACCTTATAGAATTCAGAATGGAGAATGAGAAGTGCAAACAGTGAAACAAGCATTTAAAAAGTTTTAATAGAAACTTACACATTCTTGCTACAACATGCCAGGGTATGAAAAATGTGAACTTTATATTGCCTTCCGTATTACTACGCCACTCCATATCAGCCTAAAGGTTTAACAAGCCACCTGTAATCAATGTCCTGTAGGAGGGAAGGGTGAAATTTACATGTATATTAACAAGTGTAGTCCATTTAAGCTAATGTAGTCCCTATAGCCCATGGGTGACTAAATCATTTGTCCAAAATACAGGTGGGGGGTTATATTCAGTCTAGAAATGTGCCGAGGGGTAATGGAGTTCTTGGCAAGTCCGTATTAGTGTATGTGTTTGCATGCAGTCATAACAGGCTGTATTCAAAGCTGTTGGGAGGCAGTAATCCATGCAGATGTAACACCGACAGACCCCGGTCATCGAACCTGGGACCTCTGGAGCTTAGTGCATGAGCTGTTACCACATGAGCTAAAAACCAAATGGCTCTTAATTAAGGCTGTAGAGCAGACTCACTTCATCTTTCTCTTTAAGTGATTTCAATGCCACTAGATGAGACAGAACACCACACCCAGAAGGTGTGTGGGTTACACACACACTAACAGAGCATCCTGTTGATTGCCTCATGATTTTTAACCCAGCCCCAGGTGCTGATAGCGGCAAACTTTTCCCATAGCAGGAACTCCAGATAGATAGTCACATTTTGGGGAAGGGTATATTTTGGGGTGCCACATGGGTAGCTGTCCAGCCCACTCCACTCGTAGATGTGCTCTTCAGTCACCATAAGTTTGAAAACTTATGTGGCATACATGACTGGCTTGCCACCAGCAGCTTGGAATAAAATGTCCCTTTGCCGTTCTGGAACCACAAGAATTGTTATGTCCTCCAAAATATGGAATGTCTGAAATGATAGAGAGGGCTTGTGTAGTACGCCATGGTCCACCCACTCCTCAAAGTGGTCTGCAATTTCTAAAGTAAACCAATTGTGATTTTTACCTTACCATTCCCTGTGCCCTCTTTTCATTGCTGTGAAGCTGGTTGTGTCCACAGAGCTTCTGATGTCTGAAGCTTATGGGATCTCACAAAGTGTCATCTTTTGGCCATCAAATTCCACAAGGATTTTTCCTGTTCTCATGCCCTGAGTCATCTGTGAATTACTGAGACAATAATGTTCTCTTTTATGTCTGCTTGCAGGTCCCTCAACTGGCCTTTGTACCTCAGCAGCTCAGACACATTGCAGTGGAAGCCCAGGTCTCCGTAGCATCATGGACTGGTCAAAGAGGAAGATTTTCTGTGATGAGCTTATGTTTGACATTCTGGACAGGGTCAAAAAGCAAGTGCAATACCACAGAGAGGATGATTCATGGCAAATAGAAAGGCAAGATGAAAAGAACAGGCAGGCTATAGAGCTGGAGGAGAGAATTGCTACCATGTGCTACAGACCCAGGAACACTTTGGACAATTCCATGGTTGGGTGGCCCATGCAACCAGACTTTAACAGCAGCTGGACAGGGCAAATCTACCCCCTGCAATCTTCTACTCCAGTTCAGGGCCCCCTTTCTCCCAGCATACTTCTGCCCCCATGCTGTCCCTCTCTCCCTTGCAAGCCTCCACATCCATGCAGTGATGTCAAGTTCATGCTAAATGCACAAGAAAGGGAAAGGAGAACATGCCAGAGGACACAGATTTAAGAGATTGTTTTGATGGTACTGGCTCAATGTTTGCACTTTGCACTGTTTGGTTTATGCACTTTGATTTATTACTGGTTTTGCTGTGGGTTTATTGCTGAGTTTTGATGTTCTAATGGCAGCTGGGCTGCCTGAAATGCTATAATATTGTGTTTTTTTTGTAATACATCCATGTTCACAAATGAAGGTTTTCATTTAATTAAGAAAGTTTATTGCCATCACTACATCATACAATGTGCATTTGAAGAATAAAGATAAACCCACAGTAAGGCACAATAGAGAACTTGCATCCAGACACAATTTCTGAATACATCTAAGTACAACAATCCATAATGTAAATGCTCAGCCCCACTTTCATAAACAGCCATTTCATCCATAAGAAAATTTCATATCAACGCCCACATTCACTGCATACAGTGACAGTACCCTCCCCTTCATTGTGTGATGTGACAGTACCTCAGTGCTATGATGTGTGTACTATAAGCATTGCTGTACAAAAACATCTCTAAGCTATCTATTCTCCATCTTCCATCGCCTGTGCAAGTCCATAATATGGGAGCACAGAGCACCCCTGATTTTTGTTGCCAGGGTGCATCCTGTTCAAGCTGTGATAGATGCACTTCCTGGCTGAGTGTAGTAGTCAGCAATCCATTACTGTCATAGATTCATTCGGGGCAAATGGCTCACTTTTGGCTTCACAAAGATCATGAAGACAACAGCAAGACACACTACTGCAGACAGCACTGATGACACAGACATCCAAACATCTGTAAACAGCACCAGCAGGATTTCAGTCTGCCAAGCGCACAGTCAACTGCCATTCTGTACCTGCTGAGTGTGTAACTGAACCATCTTTTGCCAGGCCCTCTGAAATCAAGATATGGTCTCATAAGCCAAGGCAAAAGGGGTTACACAGAGTCCCCCAGGATAACAGTGGGGATAGTAACTCCATTTATGACAATGTCATTTGGTGGGAATTGTGTCCCAGCCTGTCCATGAATGTAGATTTCTGACCGTCCGAAAACCCTGGCATCATGAACATTTCCAGTGCAGCTCACGTTGGCATCCATAAATCAGCCTCTTTGGTCTACAAGGTTCTGCATAATAATGAAGAAGTACCCTTTGTGATTTATGTACTCATATGCTCCTTAAGGAGGGCAAACTAGGGGCATCTGAATCCCATCAAGGGCCCTGGCACAGTTTAGAAACCCCATTCTCTTAAAACAGGCAGTTACTTCAGGGCTATTGTTTATGCCCATCGCCTTTGACTAAATCATACTCCCTATTGCCTCAGAAGCCTCTGCCACCATTTTACTCACAGTTGACTTTCTAGCACCAAATTGGTTAGTGATGGATCTGTCGCAGAATGAGGTAGCCAGCTTCCAGATAGTTATAGCAACCTGCTTCTGGACTTTTCTAGCCACCCTCATGCCACAGAGACTGTTGCATCATGATGCTGGAGGGTTGGGGCAAGGTGCTTATAAAGCTATAAAAGGTAACTGATGTATTGCAGAAAAAAGTACACAGCTTCACTGGGCAGGCTCAGTTGAATCCCAACATCTTAATGCAGAGATTAGTTCTTCTCCGGCTGACTGAACAATATTCAGTCAGGAAGGAGTTTTAAAGGGAGCATGTCACATCGATATTTGGCTGCCCCGTGAGAGGAAGAAGAATTCTCTCCCCCCACCCCCCCACCACCACTTGCCGCCACCCTCCCAAAGTAACTGGAGAAAGAGGCGGTTTCTTAGAGTAACTCCAGTGATGATGGAGGAAGGGGCCTTAATGCAGAGATAGCTCCTTTAAATCAGAAGATCAGATCAGAAGGGGTGGGTGTGTGCAGATGATCCCCTGTATCATTTCTAGGTTATTTGTTTATGTTAGCCTGTCTAATTGGGGAGAGGGCCCTTAGTTTCTTGCTTCTACAGAACTATTTGCTTTAGTGCAGTAGAGAGGACTTTACTGCATGCTTGATCCCTGCAGCCTGATCAGCTGGTCAGACAATCCCAAGAAAAGGGAATTGTTCCCTAAGGAAGTGGAGAGTTCATTTGCTTCTGTTCTACCCTCACAGCTTCTTACTGAAGAGGTTTTTGTTGGTTTGGGGTTACTGCTTTCTATAGCAGCTTGACCATTCTGTTAGATAGGTCATCCTTGCTGTAGAACATCTATCTTCTGAGCTTGCATGATTCAGAAGTCTGTGGATATTTTGTGCTTGGTAAGAATACCGCCATGGTCAGATGTGACGCTCACAAACATATTGTTTATAAAAGCTAAGTGGTATAAGAATGGAATCACACAGCTGCAAACGCATTGCAGCTAATTCTGATCTTCATTTGTATCAGTGGAAATCAGGAGTGACTCCATTAAGTCAAAGAAATTAAAGAATTGTGAATAAGAATTTGACTCTGTGTCTAAAATTATACCATGCTAGTAATAACTGATATTAAGCATACTAATAAATTAATTAGCTAAATCCTACTGTTTCCTTAAATCATAGTAAAAACAAGAACATTCTTTAATATAGTCATGTGATGTCATTCTATCCTCTCTACATCTGAATATCCCCAAAATAGCTTACAAAAGCTAAATGAAAATGCAGATAAAGTATGCAAGTGCAAACTGGGATATTACTAATAAAATACAGTGTGTTTGAGTGGAGAGTTTGACATGCTGGGTACTTTACTTGGTTGGATATGACTCCACTCATGGGTTATGTAGTCATCCTTTAGAGTATTGATTCTATTCTCTGCTTCCACCCTTATGGGAATTAGAATGCTCAACATTATTTTTAAGGATAGTCATTCCAGTAAAATGTCAGTAGCGGTACTTGAATGGAGTGGAGGGATGGTGGCTAGAGCATTGGCCAGAGATCTAGATTCAAGTGTCTGCTCTGCCACCAACTTCCTGTGTGACCTTGGACAGGTTACTTAGCCTCTCTGTGCATCAGGAGCCAATATGTAAAATGATAATACCTCCCTACCTTTCAGGGGTGTTGTCAGGATAGATACATTAAAGTTTATGTGGTGCTCAGATACTGTGGTATGTACCTTAGATAGATAGTCCTCAGAATACATGGAGGTTTATACCCTGTAAGGTGCTGAACACCGTCCACAACTTCCAGAGAATCCTCAACTCCAGAAGAAATTAATGAGCTGCAGGTACCCATCTTCTTACAGAATTGGGCTTGGAGAGCACATAAAGTCATAAAAATAAAAATATATTTACTCTGCCACTGCTTATCAGCGTGTTATCTAGAGGCAAATTTTCAAACTTGCACAAGTAGGTTTGCATGTTCTCAATGTAGGCATTCAAGAACTGCCGTTTGTTTACACAAAGTCAAGGTTTGCACCAAGCATTCATGTGTGCTCAAACCCTGACTTTTACATTCATGTCACCCAGGTAAGGAACATGGAATAAAGCCATGTGTATGAGTGGGCTTGAGAATTTGGCCCTACACCTATGAAAGGACGTGATAGGGGCAAAAATGCTTAGCAGGTTGAGAGACTGACCTGTAGTATACATAATGAATAGTCTAAATCATGCATATCTTATACTGTGACTGTTTTTTCTCTTGGAAATGCAACAGTGCAATTTTGAAAAATGCTTAGATGAGCTGATGGAATACACTAAAAATGGTGCTGTTTTAAATGAATTCAACTCACATTTTCTTCCTAAAAAGAGACTGGCTGTTGCCATTCTCTCAAGGTACGTCTAGTGGGATGAGCAATATGAATGATTAAGGAAAATGGGGCTGTGTGCTCCAAAAGGAGACAATGTTGGTATTGAACATCCTTTATTCTTACATTTGTAAGATGAACGAAAAGGACTTTTCATTTCTCTAGATTTCTCCAGATTTCCCATCCTTAACATTGTGCAGCTTGCCTTTTCCTGCCTTAATGACGTCCCAAACTTTTGTTGAAAATAATTGATTGAATTTAAATTTCCTTAAAAGTTTAAGAGGTAATGGTACAGTATAAATTTCCTACCAAACACTAAGTAGGGAAATATCCATTAGTGAAATTAACTACAGTTTCTAGGTAGCTAACAATGTGCAGTATACAGTAGGGCATGGCTAATGAACACTGCAGTGGGTGATATTTCATTATACAAATTAATGCTCACATTTTAATGGGAAAGTCACATAATGAATCTCAGCTTCAGTGACAGCAATTAGAGACACAGATTGTCCCCTTCTGGACAAGGCACTGTTTAGCAATAAGCAGCTGTGTAAAAAGTCTTCAGGTTTACAACATATATATGCTTTGGGGGAATTAGTGTACAGTTTATATTAATGTACTGAAGCTTCACTGCAAAGGAACAACCATATTTATCTCCCCATGTGTTAACTAAGTAAAGACATGTAGAAAGACTAAATATCAGAGATGGGATGTAAATAAATGAAAATGTTCAATTATACAACTTTACAAAAATTAAAATCTTTTACTGTGTGTGGCATGATACAATGAAAACTCTTAAGTTACTGAGTCAGAAGCATCAAATACTTTTTTGGGAGAAAGGGGGTATTTACATCTTACATATTTAGTTAAAATACTAGGGAGTAAAGAGAAGTAGTAGTCAACTGATATTTCTGACAAACAGATTAATTTTGTGGTGAACATGTGCATGATCCAAAAATAATCCTACAGAACCTTTGATATTCCATTTGGCTTAAAAAGTGTGAAGTGAATGATTAGAATGATAAAAGAAATTACTGTGTAAGAATAGGCATAATAATGAACTAATTAAATCATACAGCAATTCATTTTTAAAATATCTACTGTATAATGGATAAAATAGGTTATCAATAACCAGTCCTATTATTAAAAAAGCTGTAAGATGTTTTCAATGTTTTTGTTAAACAATATTCACAGGACTTATAAGCTGTTTGATTTCATGATGCTTACTGTAAAAGACAATAACTATTTCTTATGCCAAAGTACATGCAATCAAATTCTGGATGTCCATTGCCTGTGGGGGCTGGCAGAAAACCCTCTGCCAGCTGCAAGAGCATTGGATTTGAGGTGGATGTGCCTATCAATGACTGCTATTAAGGGGAGAGACCACTGCACAATGGAAGAGCATTAAAGAGGATTGGCCTGGTGATCAAAGGGCAGGTCCATGTGTACATTATCTAAGAAGGCGTCTTTGGTTAAAAAAAATCATCCTGGTTAAGAAGGGAGATGTAAGAAATAATCAAAAGTTTTAAAACCACAAATCAAAAAAATAGAAAAATGGAAAAGCTGATAGCAGTAAGTACAAATTTTTAATCTAGCAGAAAAAGTCATAATGATTCAATGGTTGGAAGTTGAATCTAGACAGATTCATACAAGCAACAAAGCATACATTTTGACCATTGAGGGTAATTAATTTTGGAACAGTTTACCTAGGGCCATGGTGGATTCTTCATCACTTGAAATATTTAAGTCAAGACTGGTTATCTTTCTAACATGTATGCTTGATGCTGTAATTATTGTGTGAGGTTGTTTGGCTTACGTTTTGCATGAGATCAGTCTAGATCAGTGGTGAGCAACCTGTGGCCCATGAGCCACACGCAGCCCATCAGGGTAATCCGCTGGTGGACCGCAAGACAGTTTGTTTACATTGACCGTCCACAGGGAGCTTCAGGGGGCCATGCCTGCAGATGGTCAATGTAAACAAACTGTCCTGCAACTTGCCAGCAGATTACCCTGATGGGCCGCGTGTGGCTCATAGGCCGCAGGTTGCCCACCACTGGTCTAGATGATCATAATTGTTCTTTCTTGCTTTAGGAATAATCTGGCAGTGGCCTCCATGTACAACTAAAAAATAGGTTATTCCTTTGCATAAAATGATTAGATTGCACATTAAGGACAGCAGGTGGAACTGGTAGTAGCCTGAATAGGTTATACATCCATGTTGCTCATGCAGTGTTGTATACTTAGACACTGTTTGCATTGGGCAATATGTCTGTTTCCAGTTGTCTACCAGGAGTTTATAAAGTTTTTACAGCAGTCTTTAATTTTACCATATCCTGATGTAAAATAGTTCTATGATATGACTTTGCCTTGTAAATCAGATGTTAGACAGATGGAAACTCTGATTATGCAGCTTAGATAGCTTCTATATCCATGGTTTTTATACCATGTATTGGGATCGTTTTTAACAAGGTTATGAAAAAGCTTGTGCAATTGCAAACAGCGGTCGGAATTAGCAAGATCAAGAGAATAAGTCCCATTCTGAATTACAAACAACGACTCTTGAACATATCAGACATTTGAAAAAAAACCCCACATGGCAACTTTAATTTACGTAAACTGAAATTAACTGTTAAATATCTCATCCAGACTCTGTTCTTGGCAGTGTTACTGGGTAATCGTTACATGAGGATGAGCTCTCTGAAACATTTTTCAAAGTATTAGATACAAACAAATATTCTTCTAACAGAACCACGCCCAGCATGCTTGTCCCACTTAGTCTTCCTTGAGGAAGTATTATTAAGGTACCTGGCAGAATCACGGACGTTCAGTTTCTGGCTATTTTTTCATTATACATCTTTGGTGGGGGAGGGGAAGTTTCAGTAGTTCATAACTTCACTGTTGCAAATCACACTAGGGCTGAAATTTGGCATGTTGGTTGTCAAATTGGAGATTTGAATGCCATTTAAATATGTGTGACCAATTCTTTAATTTAGAGGTTGTTGGAGAATCTAAATTTAACAGGTCTGAAGATGTATTTTCCCCCTAACACCAGCCTCTGAAATAGCAGTAGTTAATTTTAAAAGTGGATGTCCTTAAAGGGTAATAATTACTTTAGGTATTTTGATTGGAAAAAATTGTTTTCAGGTGTACTATTTCCCTTGCCCAGTTTGGTAAGCCAAAGGTGACTCAATGTGTCGCTGTGTGATAGGTCAGAGATTGAGTCTTCATTTAAATCCTTGTTCCCAGTCTGGCAAGAGATGGGAGCATTACAGTGGTAGTGGACTCAACTCTAATGGAAATTTTCAATTTTAATCACGCTGTCTCAGTGGGTGGTCTCTTACCGACTAGTCTTGATGGAATGTGTTGGTAGCTGTGTCCAGGCCTCCTCTGTTGAAGGAAACTCTGCTGTGGGGCCTTTGAAAAGGTGGGGAAAATTGAATATCTTCAGGGCTCAGCAATTAAAAATAAAAGAATGTTGTCAGTGCAGAATGCTTTGGATGGAAGATACTTTATAAATGCAAAGCATATTAGTATTAGTATTTCCTCTAGTTAGCATATTAATTTTCTTGCACCCATTATTAAATATACTTATTGCCTTAAGCACCTCCTGAGATGTGTATAGGATCATTAGTGCAGCCTACGTTGTAGGATGTGTCTCATCATTGCAGATGCATATTATCCAACAGTTTATGCAGCATCTGCAATGGTAGAACATAATTTCTAATGATGCCGCTTGAAGTGAGCACATATATCCATCAGCTAGAGTTACTATAAATGTAAAAGGTAAAAGTAACTGCATGTAAACATTTCCACATAGGTATAGGTGGTACCATGGAAGAGATTTTTCAGTTAAGAGGAAGGGGGATTAGAAAATGCAGGCATTGAGCTACCCAAGGTTTCTAGAGTTTTTTCTCTGCAGACACACTATTGGCTCTTAGACAGTGCTTTAAATCCATAAGTTGTGTCAAAGAGTATTAGATTGATTGTAACAAATAGAACCAAAGCTCTGGGACAACATGAAATGGCTCCAAAACTTGGAGTACAAGTATGCTGTAAAATGAATGTTAATGTGTGTGTCTGTATTTTTGCCAGGAGCAGAGCTGTCACAGAATATTCATGTTCCTGAAATTAATAATTTGCATGAGAGTATGTGCATAGAGGCCATTGCCATTTCAGGGCATAGATGCATACAAATATGCAGAACATGACCTCTGATCCTTTTCCCTGCCATAAAATGATTTCAGTAGAAGATGGCCTGCAGAATAGTCTCTCTGGGTTTGAGGGGAAACCAGAATAGGTATCACCCAGTTCAGCTTTGTACTTCCTACTGCTTGGCATAGGTAGGCCTGTAGGTTCTTCATGTATAGCACCTACTAGAATTTAGCCAACAGTTGGGTTGATAAAGAGGGCAGTGATGGGGTTCCAGAGCCCAACGATATTTGTGAAAGACTCAGAAGTTGCACTGAAACTTTAAATTTGACTTCTCATGTTAAAACGTATGGACCCAGGCCTAAAGTATGAGCCATGTTAATTATCATCTCTTACATGAACCATGTTAATCAAACTTTGTAGAGGAGGGTGCATCATCATACAATAGGTGTTGGGCAGTGTAGGGCCCTCGTGTCCATAATTTAGCCTCAGGATTACATTATGGACCATGGCTAGAGTGTTTATAATTTTCTTTAGCCCTTGTTGAGTGACAACACATTCAACTACTGTACATGGTCAGTAAGCCTGTTCAGATAGTGCTGTAGGGTCATTTTGATCGTTCGTTTTACTTAATCTTGTTTAGCTGATTCAGATGATCAGCAAGAGGTGTAAACATCCCAGGTATTTACCGAACTCTCATTTGAGCACTTAGTTTAAAAAATTAAAAAGTTTGAAAACTTTCCATTTTTATTTTAAATGGATTTTGAGGTTACTCAAGAATTAGTAGCTTTTCAACGAGTGTGATAATTCACATAATATGATACTATTACTATTATTCTGTAAGAAATTTTAAAACAATGAACTATTTGCAGGGTAGTGTTCACAGAAGGTTTGCCATTGCCTTTTAGATCGGAAAGAAAACACATAAGAGAAAACAGTTCCTTGTCTTGTTGAGGTTTCTTATAGAAATAATTGCTGATATTGACAGGCCATTATTAAAAAGAAGCTTACAGTACTGTCAAACTCCTGTCTCTTTCAGGGAGTATTTCTGCACTCAAGTCTACAAGGAACCCTTGATTGCTAACAAGTGCTCTGCATATATTTAAATTTACATTTATTTAGACATATTTTCTTTGTGGATATATATAAATCTATGATTGTATGTGAATGTTTTATATATACGTAATATCTCTGAGTTCTTTTAAATCATGGCAAGAAAAATAAAAGTTTAGTATTGAGTTCAAATATATATTTAATTCATGAAATTCATCTAATATGTTTTAAAATACTATTTAAGCTGATCCTTACTCTCTAGAAAAGTGTTTATTACAGGTAAATTACACTACTGGAGCATTAGAAATGCCATTAGTACAAATTTAAAGCACTGCAAAAACCAGTAGAAAATGTTAATTTCAAATACAGAAAGTAAATATAGTTTGTACCTTTTTATTACTCACTTTCTTTTTAATTTTATTGACTGCTTTTTATCTTAACTATATGTTCTTACATGCTGCAATCCTAATGTACTGTAATGATATTAATATTTTATAGAATCTGTATTTATAGTTCTTTATTTAGAAACAATGCAGTAGGTCTGCAGATCTTTGAATCCTTCTGGAATGGTGCCCTCCAAATAATGATAAATTACTTGTGCAGTATGCCATTTGCTAATTATATCCATGATTTACTGCAGAGCAAGCCTTAAATCATTCATTTCAGTCTTGCGTAACAGTGCCATAAAATTTTTAGGTTTTAAAAATGGTTTCCATGTGTATAATTTAAACAAATTTTAAAGCAATTGTATACACAAAATATTGCAACTATCCATTTGTTACATACTTTGTTTATTTTTTTAACTTGTATTTTTAATGATTACTGTGGCTGAAATTGTTATGCTTCATTTTCATAATCACAGCTTTTAATTCTACAACAGTTTTTACATGTTACATTAAGAAAAAGATAGCCAATTGTGTGTAGATAGTATGTCATTCCTGAATTGCTCCATGTGCTAGAAAATCATTTAAAAGATCTTAAAACTATAAATTATCTTCTATTAAAGTATCATTTAAAATATTAGCTGAAGGAGGGGTTGTTTTAAAAGAACAAACATTGATTTTTCTTCACTATTCCATAGACAGAAGCACAGATAACATATATTAAATGTTTGTCTTTTTTGTATGTATTTGCAGGTGAGAAACCTTACAAGTGTCCACATTGTGACTATGCAGGCACTCAGTCTGCATCCCTCAAATACCACTTGGAACGGCACCACAGGGAGCGACAGAATGGAGCTGGACCTCTCCCTGGGCAGTCTCAAAGTCAGGAACACAAGGATGAAACATCAAGTAAAGGGTCTCTGTTTATTAGACCAGACATACTGAGAGGAGCCTTCAAGGGTCTTCCTGGTATTGATTTCCGAAGTGGCATGGTCTCTCAGCAGTGGACATCAGGAATGCTTTCTTCTGGAGATCAACAAGGACAAGCAGCTGGCATGTCTTCTGAGGTATCTTCAGAGAATATGAAGGGTTCTGACATATCTTCCAAAGGAACACACTTTTCTGAACTTGGCCGAGCATATCAGAGCATGGTTGGAAATGGTGTGAACTTCCAAGGGTCTTTGCAAGCTTTCATGGACAGCTTTGTCTTAAGTTCCTTAAAGAAAGAAAAAGAAATGAAGGATAAAGTGTTATCTGATTCACTTTCCATAAAAACTCTGGGCTCAGAGAGCACTGAGGATAAAATAAATACCAAGTCCTCACAAAGAAAAACTGAAAAATCACAGTATGAACCTCTTGACTTATCTGTGAGGCCAGATGCTGCCTCACTTCCAGGTTCATCTGTTACAGTTCAAGACAATATTGCTTGGCATGGCTGCTTATTTTGTTCCTTTACAACGTCATCTATGGAATTAATGGCTTTGCATCTCCAAGCCAATCACTTAGGCAAAGCTAAACGTAAAGATAATATTTTAGGAAACAGCAAAGATCAATCTCGGGAGGCTTCAGCTTCAGCAAACAAAGTCAGTTTGCTCTCCTCTTCAGTGCAGCCCAGCAAAGAGGCAGTAGTTTCAAATTTGATTAGCCAGCTGGACTCAGCTTCTGAGAAAATGACCCAAGGACAAAATAAAGAGATGCTGGGAGAACAAAAGAATGCTGCCTGGCCCAGCCATATGGATTCCACCTTTTGTAATTTTACAACAGACTTTTACAAGCAGTTTGGTGTTTATCCTGGTGTTGTTGGCACAGGAGCACAAAATTCTTGCACCAGTAACAAACCCGAAGTAAAAACACCATCTGAAGATGATCCAAATATTTTGCTCTCTGACTCTCTAAATAAAAGTGCTACTGATGACCTGTCTGACATAGCTTCATCTGAGGATATGGAATCTTCCAAGGAGGAAAACATTGAAGATGAGGACATTGAAACAGAACCAGATATTATGAACAAGCACTTATCTGCCCTAAATAAAGAAAGCAGTGAAGGAGGTGACAATATACAAAGCCCAGTCACCTCACAACCAACACAAGGACTAATACCACGGTTGCCACACACAGAAAAGCAGTGGCACAGCCAGAATCTTCTTTCCTCCCATGAAAGTGCACAAGGTGTGATGAAACCTGAGCAAGTACAGGGTCCACAGGTCCTTGAGAAGCAGATGAACATGTTGTCAGTCCTAAGAGCTTATAGCTCTGATGGCTTAGCAGCCTTTAATGGACTTGCAAGTAGCACAGCAAGCAGCGGATGTATCAAGAGACCTGACTTGTGTGGTAAGTTTTAGACCTTCTTTCAGACCGTTTCAGAAAACAATCCTGCGAATCACTAAGCTGCTCTCTAAACATACTTAACCACATTTCTTAGTAAATGCAAATTTAAAATAAATATTAAAAAAAATCAGTGGACAAAATTCTACTATATTACTTGTGCAGCTCCATATAAATCAGTGAGCATGTAGCTGACAGCAGAATAGCCTTCTATGTGCTGTCTAGAGTTGCATACACTTACACAATATTTTTAGGAATCACATTGTTTTTAAATTAGAGTAGCAGCAAATATAGACTGTGCTAGTGGCATGTGCAGGGGACATTTACTGCTTCCATTTATTCAGAGGAGGGAGAGTTTTTTTTTAAAAAAATGACATGGTAACTTGCAAACTTTTCAGTATTTGATTTTATAAAAATTTAAGAAAAACACTGGATGCTTTGCCAAGCCAACCTTGCTTTCTCCTACTTTTTTCTTTATACTGAATTAGGGTATATTAAATTCACACAACACTAACCAAATCAAATGCCAGGTGGATGGAATGCTCCTGTTTGTAGTCAGGAACCTAATATTTGTTCCCTCCTACCCCCCTTTGCCATTTTTGTGACTTGTTTCAGTATGAAACATATAGCTGTGATCTTTGATTATTTTCAGAGGTTAAGTAACTATATTTTCACTGTTCTAACTGGAGGTTGTACAAGTTATGTATTACCTAAATAGAATTATGCCAGTAGGTAATTTTAAGAAAGAAAAAGAAAGCAAGAAACTCTTATTCTTCTTTATCTGAGTTACTAAATTGGAGTTTTTCTTTCTCAGCTCATATAGTCTGTTTGCCAAAAATGAAAAGTTACAATCGTGGGGAGAGTATAACAGCTTTTTATTTGTCTACTATTCTGTAAGCATAGTTCTGGCAGAATAACACTGTAATATGTAATCCCTTTAAAAATCGGTGTCTTTTTCAAAAAGCAGTGTCAGCAAAGGAAGGCAGACCTCTGTTATATTTCCAATCACAAATGGATTGGAGTAATGTTGTTTCACTATACCTTCAAACTAATCAAAAATAAAACTCTCGATCACAGATGAGTGTTCACGACAAGATTTACTTCCTTTCCATTGTTTAGCAGGATAAAATAAACAGTAGCCCAGATTAATAAAGTTAGGACAACTCAAAATTTAGCCCCGGATTCTGTAAATACTTGTGGCCCTTGCTTAACTTTAGCTTCAATGGGACTAAACATGTACTTTATGTTAGGCACATGAGCAAGTGTTTGCAGAAGCTCTGGTCCTCAGTTGGTACATTTATTTTTCCTGATTAACTAAAAGATAATAGAGAGTTGGAAATGATTCCAGATTGTCAGAAACACCAAACGGATTTCTGACAATTTGAAAAATACTGGCAGTAGCTTTGGTTATGTGGTTCATAAAGCCCTACTTCCCATTTTCATTTCGATGTGAGGAATATAATTCACCAGTTTCATAGTCATAAATAAAAACAAGACAAAGAAATCATAATTTTAAAAATAGAAAAATTAAAAGACACACCAAACTTTTTCCAGCTCCTCCATTGAGTTGCAGTGTTAAAAATAACATGCATTTTACCCTTTCACACTACCTATAGGAATCTGCTTACCAGCAAGAATCTAGCCACAGGAAAACAATTAACACCCCCCCCCCCAAAAAAAAACCCCAACCCTAATATTATTGAAATGAGGTAATATTATTTCTGTTAGTTTTTTCCATTTTCAATCAATTCAGTAGGTATATTATGAGTTGCTGAGTTAGAGAGTTTAAAGACTGACTCCCAAGCTCTGCCCAGTGATCCTGCATTTAATTTGAGGCATAAGGAAAAAAAGCAACACAACATAAGCTTGTCTGTTCTATTTTGTAAGCTATTTTGTGTACTAAAAATGCAATGCAAGTCCTCTTTTCTCCCCTCTCCAAAAATAGCATTTTAAAATTCTTAGCTGACATTTCTACTGTGTATTTGCAGAACATGACTAAAATGTTGAATATTTTAATATATTATTTAAAACATCTATATACCTCTTAACAGAAGAGGACCAGGATCAACAAGCCCAGTGGTGATAATTACTTATTTATTTGGTTAGATTAGACACCACCCAGTAACGACTTCTGTCTTGTGTTTTCATTTTCTCTATGACATTTTGTACTGTAAATCGTGCTCCATCTGTGAGTGTTAGCGTGGGGAGTCTCACCTGATGCTTCTGCACTTGCAGATTAATCAGCAGGCACCCTCTGTGAATTTATTTGCTTTAGCCTTCCACTTGGATGAAGACCGCCACCTCCATAATGGGTCATCTCTGTCTTTTTTATTGTCTCAGCAATCAGAAAGCTAGAGGCAGAGACCCAAATCTGTTATCAGGGCATCACTCTTGTGCTTAGGCATGTGCTTTGTATTCTGGGGGCCCATAGAGATTGTACAAAGTTGGCCCCTTTCCACATCTGATGATGTGCAAGTTACCACCATGTGGACATCAGGAATATCCTAGGAGAGAGAGCATTAGGAGGACATTTCTTTGATGCAATCCTTGCACAATTGTTTTTTCCCTGTGTGATTGCTGAGACAAGACTATTGTTCTTTCCAGAGTCAGAACACATTTTTTTCTAATAACTGAAATAAAATAATATCTTTGTCTGAATTAGTTAAGATCACTTTTCCCATTGGCACACTTGTTAAGTTAGATTTCTGGATTCAGGAAAGCAGCTTTGGTTTTCAGAGATTCATAAGGTCATCCTCAACTTTCAGCAGATTTTGCTTTGGAATTATGGCTTTGTGGTTAAAGCACAGGAGTAAGCATCTGAAAATCTAATTTTTATTCCTCACTCTGCCACCAGCTTGCTATGTGTCCTTGGCAAGTCACTTAATCTGGCTGTGCCTCAGTTTCCTCATGTAAAAAATGGATATAATGATGATGTGAAGCATAATTCATTCATGCTTGTAAAATGCTTTGGGACACTTGAATGGAAGGCACTACACCAATGTAAAGTATTATTATTTTATGTATTATACAGAATATTTACATTTTCCACATCAAGAAGTTTACTTAATAAAATACTTAGACATTTTTAATACTTTCCTTTACTTACCATGGCTGGATGAGGAGCAGAAGAGAGGGAGGTATGACCACATTTTTGATGCAGCTAGAACTATTTTTAAGTGCTCCTGACCTTCTTTAACTTCACCGAATTTAGTATTGGAACCTTGAGTGGATATTTCCATGAGCTGAATTAGATGGTTTCTGATACCTCATAGTATTCAGGAATGTGGGCCTGCCTGTACATCTAGCAACTGATTTGTAGAACCCCGTTTAGCTGTGGATAGTATTCATTTCACTTGGGAAAAGTATAAAAAGTGATGATTTTGTGTCATGAAAAGGCTTCTGTCTCTTAAGGTTTACTCAGTCGGAATATCCATATTTTTGCACCTTGAAATCTCTGTTTCCATTTGGATATTGATGGGGGCGTGGTCTGTCCCTATCCTATTACTAAAGGACTAGACAATCAATATTTCTTTCCATTTAGGCCTCATCCATTTCACTACCTACCTTTCCATGTACTTTTAGTTTTCTTGTCATAACATTGTTCTATCTCCTGTTCTGAGTCACTAATTTATACTTGATTTGTACAGGATTTATTTTCTGATATGACCTTGTTTAGTATTTTTTGCTTTGTGTCTTAAGGAATCAGAAAGGGTTGTTTCCCCTCATTCTACTATGGGAGGTACTTTTTATCTCCTTCCTCTGAAACATCAGCGTTGGCTACAGCTGGAGATAGGATACTGGGTGGGATGGGCCAGTGCTCTGAGGTGGTACCAAGCATTCTCTGTCCCTCAGGTGCTTACGCCCATCAGACTAGATGATCCCTCCTGGTGTTAAACTCTAACGGGTCGCAATATTGGGGTCGGGAAGGAATTCCCCCCCGGCCAGATTGGTAGTGATGAGGTTTTTTTCATTTTTCTCTGCAGCATGTATGTGTGGGTCACTTGCCAGGATTATCTGGGTATATCTCACTTAATCATTTCCCTGTCATTCTGGAGGCCTCAGGCACAGGTGCACCTCAGTCCCTCCTATTCTCTGCCTATGGCGCATAACAGACTAGTGTTCTGTGGGCTGGAATACTTTGATCTAATTTTGGTTGTTGGGGTTAGTGTGCAGGTACTGGCAGGTCCGGCTCCAGCATTTTTGCCGCCCCAAGCAGCAAAAAAAAAAAAAAAACTTTGCCGCCAAACATGGAGGTGGAGTGATGATGCGGCCGCCGAATTGCTGCCGGCGACCGAAGAAGAGTCGCGTCCCCTCTGCCGAATTGCCGCTAAGCACGAAACGAGCCCTGATGGAGCGGCCACCAAATTCCTGCCACCGCCGAGGGCGGATTGCTGCCCCAGAGCCCGACATCCTGCCTCCCCTTTACATTTGCCGCCCCAGGCACCTGCTTGGTTCGCTGGTGCCTGGAGCCGGCCCTGGGTACTGGGTGGTGTTGGTGCCCTGTGAGGTATAGGAGGTCAGACTAGATGGTCCCTCCTGGTGTTAAACTCTATGACTCTGACAAAAAAAAAATCTGTACTTTCCATTTACACTTGGGCTGCATTTAAGCTTTCAAAGAACAGCTAGTAGTCTTCCACACTATTGGACAGAGACAGTACTTAGCATCAGTTGGTTGTTTAATGCAATAGTGGTATAGAACTTACACATATCGATGTCAATTCCATGTTCTAATAAATCTAATTCGCTTCCCCAAGCTCTCCTGTTCCACTCCATTTGGTGCTGCGTTCCCTGCACTGGCTCCACCCAATCATCTTTTTTGTCCCTAAGTGAAAATTGGAGAGATCCTTGGTTTTGCATGTAAGCAGTCCTTTTAGGGTCTGATTCTGCAAAATGCTGAGAAACTTCAGCTTCCCTTGAAGTCTGGAGGTACCCCACCCAGGCTTTGTCCCTGAAAGAGCAGAATCTTAGCTTTTCTCCAACAGCGTTAGAGGAAGATAGTTAATGTCTTATTATTATTGCTTTATTGACACATAATTATAGTACATTACCCTGATATTTTAGTAGATGGATTTAGTCAGACTAAATGCCTGTTCCCTCAGGAGTCAAAACCAACAAGATTTTAACCCCAACTAACACCTTCGAAACTCTATAGTGATATAACTAACAAATATAGTACACATAACGGTTGCTTTAATTGTTTTGCTTGTGTTAACTTCAACTTAATCCTTACTGTGGCTCGTTTGTAAAATTAAACCCATTTTAGACAGAAACAAAAAAAAATCTGAAAAGTTCCAATGTTTTGGACAGCTGTGAGTAATAAGTTCAGTTTTAGCGCAGGAAACTGTAGTATGCATGTCCATTTGCAATATCTTGTAATGCATTTAATTTAGTGCAAGGTACCACAAAAATTTGCTCGGAGCTGCAGTGTTAAGAGTAACCAGAGACAGAGTATTCTTTTCTTCTTTAGCCACTATAGAAACACATAAAGTATTTATTTTGGCTTCTTTATCAGTTGGAGAGTTTTTGAAACTATTTAATTCACTTTTCAGTCAAGATTTTCCAGACCTGATTCTGATCTCAGAACTGGATCTTACATTAGTGTGTCTCTACTGACATTTACTCTTGATTTACACCAGTGTAAGTTAGATCAGAACCTGGACCTTCAGTATTAGGTTTCAGCTGCATTTATGGACGATGCATTGCCATTTGCATGGCAATATCAAACCAAACTCATATGGCTTTCTTCCTTTTTTTAATTAACTGGGAATGCCAGTGATCCAGTGAAGTTTGCGCTGCTGGATAACAGGGCTGGTCTGTGAATAGCATTGTATTTGCCAAATGGTTCGCTAGTCATTTCAGCACAAACAAATGGATGGTGTCTGTAAGTCTGCAAACAGTGTTGACATTTAGCCTTGTTTATGTTACTTTCCTTTTGCTGCATATTTTTGGCTTGAAAAGCTACTGTCTGAATCAACAGTGACTTAAGCAGAAGCTAAGGACCCAGTGTTGCATCCCTTATTCTCAGTTAGTGGGACTGCTTGCATGATTAAGGATACCAGGATCAGGTCTTATGTTTGTTTGGCTTTTACATTTCATTGTTATATTCATATTATCATTTCATTTTATCATAGTGTGTAACATTAGAACCCAGCTTGGTGGTAAGATGGACACTAATATTATAATGTTTGATTATGCACACTTTTAATGTCTTAATTTTTTCATACTATGATATCCTCCTCCACCCCATCACCCACCTGCATAGTAGATAATTAACCCCTACAATATCTGATATTGCTGAGAGGTTCTGAGTGCCCCCTATTCCCAGTAGAGGTTAAGGGTATTCAGTGTCTCACTGGATTTGGATCTGAAAGGGAGACAGGTGTTTGCAAAAGGAGGCCTTGTCTACGCTAGGGTATTTGCTCCAGTTTCAGCCATGAGAGGCCGCGTTCAGCAGTGCAAACCCTAGTATAGAAAGCATAGTCACAATAATGATATAAGATTAGAGTTGTATGAATTTACCCTGAGTTTCAACTCCTGAACAGTGTATTTTTAAGGTATTAGTAATGCCCAGGTTTAATTTAAATTAGAATTATTGAATATTTTTGGCTATTATTTAAATCTAGAGACTGGAATGAGCCAAAAAGGTTAGAACTGTTCCCAGACTTTCCCGAAGTTTGAAGATATTCTGATCTGGGTTTTGGCTCAGGTTTGTATGTTCTGAGATCTGATATACAGTATCTCCCATAGCTACTCATATACTTGCACTAACAGTTTAAACATCCTTACTTAAGTCAGAACTAAATGTACAAATAATTCCTTATATAAGGCTGACTTTAGTCTGACAGCCATTGTAATTTTATTTTACTGGCTTTCAGAAATAAATAGCCAAATTCTTCTTTGAAATCTGTGTAATTTAGAACGTTCTCTCACAGGTGAGGCCTTGTTATTTACAATACTTCGAAGCTGGAATTGCTTTTTTTTATCTGATGTTCCCAGATAATTATAGGACCTGGGATAAATTTAATTGTGTGGTTTGTTAATTATTTCAGCAAAAGAAAAATTTATATACCTATGTTTATTAAACAAATAGTCTTAAGTGAAGGCATTAATATACGTATACACAACACACTTACAATGTACAACAAATCATCACAGTAACCTCAAAATAGAGGTTTATAATATGTTTAGTTATTTATATATTTAGTAAGCCTAAGGAATGGATTTTAGTATAAGTGAAAGTTCCCTTAAAATTGTTAAGGTTATTTATTATCACTTCTACTTGAGTTTTTAATGGTCCTGTATTTTGTAATGCATTAGCAGGGAGAAAATTACGGTAGTTATCTTTTTTCATATTCTTTAAGCAATATTTCCAGTTTAATATATTGTGCCAGGTTGTCCAATATTAACGAAGAAATGACAGTAAAATTCAATGAACAGCACTCTGACACCCACAATTTAAAACCTGTGATTGAAGCAAAATGTGTAAACTTCTACTGGGTTATCATGTGCTTTGGAATAGAGTATTGTTGGAAGTAATTAGAAAATATATTATGGTTCCTAGTAATGAAAGCATGTAAGTTTTAATAATTGTTGCTTTCTGAGTAAGTGTCACACTGTATCTTTAAATGTATATGGAGTTACAAGTTAGGTCACTTTTGAATGGAATGTAAAACAATACTAAAAAATGCTTCAATAACTTATCTCAGTGTTGCTAATAAAAAAAAAGCTGTTAACCATTAGTGCAGTTTTGAGTCATTTTGTTAATTCAGTCTACAACATAACTCTAAGAAATTGGTTTATCTGTTGGAAGATTAATAGAATCCACCATTTATATGCTTTAAGAGGCAAACTCTACAAAGCAACTTGTTGCATTTTTAATAAATAAACTTAAAGAAAAGGCCAAAATCAATTTTTAAGGGATGAGTTGGCAAGATTTCCCCCTTTATTCATCTGTCATGAGAACAATGCAATGTTTGGTTAAATATATAAACAGTGCATTTACATTTGGCCCTTCCGTGAAAGAGGATTTCCAGGGAATGTGGGGCATAATTCTCCTTTTAATTACACTGGTGTGAACTAGGAGTCGTTCCATTGAAGCCAGTGGAATTACTCGAGTATCACAGGGTGTAAGTAAGAAAAAAAATCAGGCTCATGACCTTTATAGATAGATTATAGATAAATTAGTGGGCTGCACCTTTGAGCGGGACTAACTACTGTATTTGTGGCAATTGGGTCCAGTCCTGAAGTTGAAGTCATTGGGAATTTGGCTTCAGTGAGGACTACAGGCCCTTTATGTACAAAATCTATTGAATACTCTGAGCATACAGGTCTATACCAATCATCCTTCTTATTTAATCTTGTTTTGTCTTTCAGTAGATACCATTTATTAATAAGCATCTCACACTGTGCAGTTTTTTAAAAGTACCTACCTAGCTAGCTAGGTTTGGGTGAATGCAAGCCAACCAAATTGTTTCCCCCACAAAGAGCATGTAGTAAAAGTCTTTAACCAGCCCTGCCACCACAGACTCACAGGAGATCCTAGTCAGGATACAAAGACAGCACAGGATGACAAGTAAGCAATAAATGGGCCTGATACTGCAAACACTGGGTATAGTACTCATGTAGTACCAGTGGAATAAATGGTATTACTGCTAGTAGTAGGTATAATGCCTGGTATTAAGTATTGGTAGAACTGGACCCTTAGGAGGATATCTTTTATTTAATACACCACTTAAGACTCACCGGAAGTAAGGGACAAATATAACCAAGCCTATATATTTTCTTCTCGCAATGGCACATCTTCACTAAAGCTGTCAGTTTTGAATAACATATTGGTGCTTTTTATTTATTCACCAAAACACCATGAGTCAGGACCTGACATTTTAGTGTTCTGAGTTGTACTGAGAAAAATCTGTAGTTGAGCAGTAAGACAATTATACTATTTTGGAACCGCTAGAAATACTACAGCATTTGTGAGACAACTGTAACATTTATCCCTCCTCAGTGTGAGATCGTTCTTCCTTTTATTTGGATCGTACTTCTCAAAAAAAAAAAATGGTATAGGCAATGATGAACCTACTCGACGCCCACAGGGGTATAGTCCTGTGTGATACTACTGGGTGTTACATGCTTAAATTTCTATGCATTGATCTGAGAATGTACTCCTTATTGTCCTATGGGTAATATGACTAAAGAGAAAAATTCTCTGCAATACAATGGAACATTTGTCTGCACATCATAACCTAAGGTCCAGAACATCAAATCTAAAGTTGTAATTATACAGCTGCAGTCACACCACCTTAGTGAAGGCTGTGTCAGCACTTGTATTATTAAAGAAATCCTGTTTTTTCAAGGGTTGATGAGTCATATGTAGAAAAGAAACATTTCTCAGTAAACAATTGTTTTGGCTTTTCCAAAGCGATACTAGGTATGGGCCTTTGTACTAATATTTCCAAGATATGATCATGTTTCTTGGATTATACCACTGACTATCTCTGGAGTTTGTCTAATGCTAAGTTTGAAAGGAACGGTCATTTCCTGTAGCAAGACAGTAGACTACTGGTTAGCTGCTGGGAAGGATTTCAATCCCTGTGTGTTTCCGTTATTGACAAAACATAAACCGGACTGATAAAAGCCAATTTGAGACCTCTCAGGGTGATTAGAGCAACAGTAGCAAGAGTAGAAGATGCCATCCAGTCCACCTCAACTGTAGGATTTAGTATTCTAATGGGGTTCTCAAAAGCAGGGGTTAAAAAGAGAAATTTTCATGAACTTTATCTTCATGATGAACCGGGGGAGGGGGAGCAGAAGCACCAAAAATCATGGTCACAGACCTCACCTATCACTACTGTACTAGCTTGGCTTGGTAGGAGAAGATTTTTGCAGTCTGCCACCATCAGTGTCTATTTGATTTAAATACATGTTCCTGGTCTGGATACTCTTCCCTACAACACTCCTGTTACACTTGTCTGAATTTAACATTCCCTGAAGGTGGATCTTTCATGATTACAGTAACCTTTGATACCTTTTAATTCAGCAGCACACTCACTGGTCATAAATAAACGGGAATAAGTTTATTTACAACCGCATAGTGGAGGAGGAAAATAAGAGCACTCTGCATTATACAAGAAACAAGGTAAAAGAAATATCCTTCACACTAAGAACAAAGATCGCAGACTTCAGATACTTTCCAGACACATGAGAACAGAAGGTAATAGATCAGTAGGCTGGACATCAAACACTGGTTTAAGATTTTCCCAGTAATAAGATTCTGCTGACAGGATCATATGCATTTAAAAATAGGTGTTTCTGAACTTCAACCCCAACCTCAGTGATTTACACTCAGACCCTAACTAACTCCTCACAGCATCCTCACAGTGAAATATAGGGGAATGAGTTTCTTTAAGCAGATCTTCTGTGATCCACAGTGTGTTTCTCTGGTGCATGTTTTTTAGTCGTTCCTGCATGGACCATCCATTGTTTTGTGCTCAGACCAACAGTGGAGTAGAAAATAGAATGCTACGCTGTGGATCAGATGGAAAATTGTCGCTCACTAAAGAGGGGTATATTCTATGAATCTTACAGAAGGTGAAGTGCTCATGCCACTGACCTCCAAAAGGACTTGATCACTCCTCAGCTTTGAAATCCCCCAGGGCTCCAGCTCCCACCAGAGTCTGTTTTACAGCCAAATCCATGATTTTGGATCCTGGGACTGCTCTAACTTGTACCAGTTGCTAACAGCCTCCCATTCCCATTCTGGGCATTACCAGAATGCTCCATCCCTCTGGCAATGCCCTCAGTCCATCTGCTATGCCAAGGCTGTGGCAAGTGGGAGGGCATATTGTTCTATACAACCCAAGGATTCCCCTGCCCAAGGGGAATCATCAGCTGCCTTTGTAGGGCAACTTTACAGACACTTTATGCCACCAGATCAGCACAAAGGGGCTTTAATTAGGGCTGAAGATCTAGCACAACTTATGCTGTCATTCCTGTTTAATTCATGTGTTCAATGTTCCCAGCATCCTCTCCTTTTCACTCTCGATGTTATCCTCAATATTCTCTTGGATTCCTGGAACTAGCTGTGACCTTTGGGTGGCTGAAATAATACTTTCAAAGTTCTATGGCCATTAAGCACAACCTGTAGGTTTTCATAGATGATGTATCTGCGGGATGTTTTTATTGGTAGAGAATTCAAATCATGCTATGGTTATAGTTTAAAATTTCAGTTGCCTGCTTTTCATCAGATTTTGTCTATTCTAGATTAATTAGTTCATTCTGCTTTTCTAACACCAAAAATTTCATTTGATCCAGAACATTTCACATGTATAATAAGGGAAGTTAGGAGAAAACCCAAAACACACAGTAGCTGTGGAGAGATGTGACATTTATCAAAACAGATGCATTAAAAAAGGTTTCTGCATTGAAATGGATAAATTAAAGACCAAAGTCAGACTTACTCCAGGACCCTCTCCAATACACAGCTGCCATGTATATGGATTTATGAACCCTAGGACAGGGGACCATGTAAGTCTTATTTGGGTGTTATTTAATGTGACCATTTGTATGACTAACCATTTTCTAATCTCTGTGCTTTGTTTGGTTTTTAAATCCCTTTACATCTCCCCTGGCAAATTGGTTGCTGGTTGAATGCGCCAGATTCTGTCCTTGAGACTGAAGTCCGCGATTATTCCACTGGACAGGTGGAACAATGGCAACAGCAGTTCAAGCTTCCCTATGCTGCCCACTAATATGCCTCACGCCTGACCTTGAGGGGACCACAGCTAGAGGGAGATGATCGTTCAGACTTCCATTACCATTTAATCCTTGACCTCTCTGTTGAGAACAGGAAGAAGGGGGACAATTTTTGCCAACTATTGTGCATGCTTGTTTTTTCTGAGGACACCTATGCACCTGCCACCAAACTCATTACACGTGGGCTGTCAAGCAGCCATCAGATGGCAACACCCATAGGTCACAGCACAGGATTCAAGCTGGCAACATAGAGGTGAAAGGCTCTATATCCCATTACCAATCCCCTATGGAGAGAGCAGTTTGAAAACGAAAGGGCTTATTGGGTTTGTTCACTAATCGTTATATAACTGTACATTGGGAAGAAAAAAATTAACATAGAGAAGCTTTCCCAAAGGATAGAGGTGGGAATCCTATTAACATGACGGCTCCCTCTTTATTTGCAGAAATGATTGACAGCAGGATAAGGTCAGAACATGAAAACCAAACCATGGGGAATAGGAAGGGGGGTCCAATCAGCTGAATAAAAAACTGAGTGGTGGTGCTGGGGAAGGAGAGAACTGGTGCACCCACTAGAAAAATCCTCCCCCTCTGTTCCCCTACTGTTTGTGTGGGGAAAATGCTGCAGCTTAATCAGAATTATTTACAAGATAATGGTCCATTGTTTGTAATAAGACAGATGCTGTCTGTGGGAATTTGGTGTTTTATGCTTTATGCATTACAGTCCCATTGCTGCGTGCAGATGGGATCACAGCAGTATTGTTATCCCCTTTTTGGAAGTTTAGAGGATCCTTTTAATGATGGGGGGATCCTTAAATAGAGAAAGAAAGAGATCTCATGTCCAGACTGGAGATTTCTGTTATAGATGATTTGATTGCTTGAGTGATTTATGGGAGAGGAAGAGGGAGGAAAGAAAGAAGCATTTGGCTTTGCACTTAGAAGTGGGGATGAGGAGTGATTGGACTAATTTCTAATTGGTTGGTCTTAACATTTCAGTTGCATGTAAGCAAGGGTCTTATGTACCCCTCATATTGCTATGGTATGATTTCTGGTGGGTCAAGTCAATTCTTTCTCCTGCTCTCCAGAGAACCCTTTGACTAAACGGTGATATGATTTGTGTATAGCAGGATCAGCACAAACACCTAATCAATGTGGGGATGCCCTCTGAATAATGGTCTGTTTCTGTTGGTGTTTTGGAAGATCATAACTGGCCATCATGGTTAGGTGGCAGCTTCTGGTGTTTTCGTAGTTTTAACTCCGTATCAAGAGTTCAGCACACCTACCAGTTCAAGTTTACCTACAATCTGTCTCTTGCTTCTCTATACTGTAGAGCACACAAAAGTATTCATGATGCCAGCAAACCTGTGGGAATCAATGGGAAACCCAGGTTTTCACTGGATTTATGAAAAACAAAAGAAAACAAATGTGTGTGGTTTCAGCTCCAAATTTGAGAGTTTAATGCTGGCAGAAAGCATTTCTTTCATAACCCACCCTCTCTTGCCCAACTAGAAAATTGGACCCAGAAACCTAGATTTAAGGAAAACACAAAATAAATATCCTATGTCTGGGGGAACCTTGTGCCTCAGTATTGAGCCATGCTAGCGACTATGTAGCTAATCTAAGGCTGTCGCTCCTTGTCTAGTATGGGCTTGATCCAAAACCCACTGAGGTCACTACAAAGACTCCCATGCAGATGTCGGTGGGCTTTTGCTTGGGTCCTGCAAGCCTTAGTGTGCATGCACACGCTCCCTTTCTCAACAAATTGTCTTTATGAAATAGCTCACATGTGGTCTCTACTCAGAGGAGAATTGGTGGGTGGCGGGAGGGAGACAATTTGAGGCTAATTGAAAAATGCATTTTGAGAGATGGTTTTTCACTTTTGTAAATTTGTTTTATTCATTTATTAGTGCAAATTAGTACACAGGGTTCACTTTTTTTAAGATCGGGAATATAAATTTTGGGGACAGCAAAAACTGAATTTCTGAAAACGGAAATCTTGGGAGATGAAATACCATTTGCGGCTGCCCTTACAGAGCATGCAAGTCCCACGTAAGAGCTTCTAAACTCTGAGAGTCATATAACTCCTGTTGAAGGAACTTAGGCGCTCTAGTGGTAAGGTTGGAAAATGTGGATTTCTGCAACACAGAATTCCACACTGAACTCTTTATACAACCCAATTCTTTTCAGAACTTCTTAAACAAAAGAGAATGAGCAAAGAGCTATGTATGTGAGAGTCTGCTGAGAAATTATGATGTCCCAGAAAGTCCACAGAGGGTAATTTGATCCTCTATCTCAGGCATTGCCACACTAATTAGTTGTAAGGTAAAATAGAAGCAAATGGCTATGTGTTTGATGTCAAATATTTAAGCTATATTCCCATCATACTAAATAATCAAAATTGTGCCCTCCTGATCTACATTTGGATCTTTGAGTTTCCATAGAGAAGGCAGGAGGCCAGGGTGGAAAATGGAGCATTCATGGCATTGTATATCCATCTCTTTTGATTATCCTGTGTGATACACCTAGGGAGGTGGTAGAATCTCCTTCCTTAGACGTTTTTAAGGTCAGGCTTGACAAAGCCCTGGCTGGGATGATTTAACTGGGAATTGGTCCTGCTTCAAGCAGGGGGTTGGACTAGATGACCTTCTGGGGTCCCTTCCAACCCTGATATTCTATGATTCTATGATTCTATGATATACACATCTGATGAGGCTCCATGAGAAGTGAGATCCATGTGGCTAGGATGGGAAGTAATGGAGCAGGAGAAATACTGTCTTTATGGCTCTGCTTCCTCCTCTGTGCCTGGATTTCCATGCAAAAATCTGTTAAGGAGGTAATACAGCTAGCAGCTCTGTTACCTCCCCGTGGGTTTCCGTTGTGGCTGCAACTGATCCACCAAAGGAAAGCTGACTATGGGCAGGAGCCACCTTGCCGGAGAAAGAGGGGCCTGTTCTGGCTTTGCATAAAGCTCTTCAGTTCCACAGAGATCACCAGACCTGCAGATTTGGATAGGATGCAGTATTGCTGTTCCACAGCCCCTTAAGCCCCCCCTACCAAAGGGAATAGTGCTGGGAAAATTCCCCCCCTGCTGTTTCCCTCGCATGAGCTTCTCCATGAATTGGATGATCTGAGCCTTAATTAAGCTAAAGTTAAGGTTGGGCAGATATAACACCCCATGCAAAGCCCATTAGAGTCAGGGGGAAAGCTTTGGATCAGGCCTACATTCCTCACAGAAAAATAACCTCATCAGAACACTGTAATTACAAACTCTAAAAGTTTAATATCAGAAAATTTGGAGTTGTGGTTCCGCAAACCTATTCTGAACATATTTGTGCAATCTTAACTCTAAATTTCCTGACTTGTAAACGTTTAAAACTGATGTTCTAGTAAATATTCTGTCTGTCTGGTTCTAGACTGGCTAAGATTTCTAACCTTAATGTGGCTAAATGTTTTCCCTTTATGTCTTTGTTTAGGATGTAGATTTTCTGCTTTGGTGTTGAAGTTGTGATGGATACAGAATTTTAACTTGGGTCAGGCAGTTAACTTTTCTATGAGTTTCTGTTTTTTCTCTGAAAGGGGGGAAATTTTGCCCATTCCCCATTGCATGTTTCGTGACTTCTTATTTGTAATTCTGTTCATTAGGGCTGTTGCTTTTCATGCCAATGATTTTCTGTTTGAGTGATTGGAGTCGGGAAGTTGTGGGAGCATGCCAATGTCAAAGGTTGTCGCTTGAATGATAATTAATAATATTAGCAAACTGATTATGTGTTTAGATGTCCAGAATCAGGAGTGAATTGAATTTGTTAATTTTAATTTCAACCTCAGAATATCCAACCATTTTCAGTGGACTGGTGTATGGGATGTTCTTGAATCTCATATTTGCATAAAGGACAAAACTGTGAATTTAAAAGGGCAACAGCTAATGAGTATTGGTGAAATTTTTGGCTTCTGACTTTTGTGATGCCTTGCTTATAGTATCAGTCACATAATTTTAGTCCAGGAGAAGAAAACATAGATCAGTTGTATGATAATATTTATAGACCTTCTCTCATTTTGTCAGTCTCTGACTGAAAGACTGAGTCATTCGAGATTGGAGATTGTATTTTAAAGTCCTACAGAGCCATTTCACATGTGACCAATTACCTCTGTCAAAGAAGGGAGAGCTAGGTCCCACCTCAGTGGGTGGGATTTGAACTCATGCTTTCAGAGGTCAATAACAGGGTTTTTAGACCTTTGTGCCTGACAGTCCCTTATAGCCAGACCTTTTCTGTTAAAACTGTTTAAATTACAAACCAGTAATAAAAGGATCATATGTGTTTCCCACTGAACAGGTTCTTTAAGGCTATTATGATAATTAAAAACATATGGTGCCTACAGGACTCAGAGGGAAACCACAGATGTACAAATTTGGTATTATATAAGGTTTTTATTTTTTTGCCCTTTTAAAAACATCAAGCCACAAAAGTTTAAAGAGACAAAGACGCTAATTTTTTTGAGATTATAGGTAGCATTTTATTTTTAGAATAATTAAATATGCAAACCTCTTTTCTTATATGTACTCAGAACAAACTCTAATACATGGGGAAAAAATACCCCAGTAGCATAAGACTATAGTATTTATGGAAGGAATAAGGAAATACTTTGTTTCATACAAGTTATTGGAGATCATGAAACCTTTTGCATTTTTTATGATGTTTCCCTGCACAGACACAGAGGATTATATTTATTAAATATTGAATTATATTGAAATTGGACTGATGCAGCCAAAGAAGGACATTTCTTTGTATTCCGTTTTTTCCTTTAAAAAAAGGGAACTGTCCTAATATTGATTACAGTGCAAATAATCATTTGTTTTAATTTAAAAATATAGAATTGATTTTGAGAAGGTGATAAATACAGCTAATAAAACAATTCAAAATGGGGATTTATAATGATTCTCTGTTAAGTCAATGCTTTAGTGAGGCTAACTTATAAAAAAAGGTAGAGATGTGCAGAACTGTCCATATCTAATGAGGTATTTGCCATTTGCTAGAACTGCAACCATTCATTGGTTTGCTGGATTTTACTGCAAAAGGTGAAAATCAAATGATCTAATGCTTCTTACATCTCCCATAAGAGATTACATCACTGTAAATATCTGCTGCTCAACAACAGCACCCATTCCTGTTCACAAAAAGAAAAGGAGTACTAGTGGCACCTTTAGAGACTAACCAATTTATTTGAGCACAAGCTTTCGTGAGCTTATTGAGCATAAGCTTTCGTGAGCTTAAGCTCACGAAAGCTTGTGCTCAAATAAATTGGTTAGTCTCTAAGGTGCCTCTAGTACTCCTTTTCTTTTTGCGAATACAGACTAACACGGCTGCTACTCTGAAACATCTCATTCCTGTTCTGTAAAGTTAGTCTGTAAAGCTGTGTCATTGGCCAGAAATAAAAGTGCAGACTTTTAAACTCCTGAGCCTGGGGGAATGATATTCTGATTAGGATTCAAACTTTGTTACTGGTCTATATCTCTAATTGGCTGATACGAATACCTTGAAACTCTGGGGAAGTTTGGATCTGTAACCAGACTTTGTCACTCAGGCCCTACTCTACTGTCACCAAGTGTTTCAGAGTTGTCATCATTGTCCTCTTTACAGGCTGCATAATCTGGTAGGTTGAGTCTGGCAGGTAGTGCAGCTTTTACATGCCTCAGAAGAGATGTAAGGTGTTATGTCAGGGGCCGCCAGCTTCTTCATTTCCCCTACTTTTTTTCTCTTTCCCACCCATGAAAAGAAGCCTCCTGTCGTAACTCTCTGTCCCCAGATGTGGGTCCCCTTCCAACTACTTCCATTTTTAAAGGAGAAAAAGTTATTGTATTTCTGATGCTCGCTGCCCCAATGCTTAGAGCAACACCTGCATCTGCACTGACCCCATGTAATGTCTCTACTAGTGGGGGATACGGATTTCTGAGTCCAAATCCGGCTTTGGCTCTGACTCTGACTCACTGTGTGCCCTTAGACTAGTCTCTTGAACTCTCCATTTCCCCAGGAGTAAAATATGGGTAATAAAACCTCCCTTCTTCACAGGGACGTTGTGAGGATTTGTTAATGTTTACATGGCACTGTGAATATAACAATATTTTGCAAGTAAAGACCCATTCCTGTTAGGTCATTTGCATGGGTTCATCCCTGGACCTCTGTGGAGCACAACTGAAGTTAATGGGGCTTTGCAGTGGCCCACCTGCATTAGCTTGTTGCCGGAATGGGGTTTAAGTGCTATCATCACCAATCCAATGGTAGTGTCGGTGTAGGAACCTTTTGGCTTAGAATGGCTTGTCTTTCTCACAACCTGCTACAAGGTTTTATTGCTGTCACTCTGCTAATCCTTTGAACTCTCTTCTCTTCCTGTGCCTGTGCTAGTCAGTGTTTCAGTGGGATTAAAATCACATTCTGCCTGGGGATGCAGGGGGTAATCTCCCTTCGAAGTCAATGGGAAATGCACTTCTCCCTCCAAGAGCAATGTTTGGCCACAGAAACATAACCTGAAGTGAGGTGAAATGTAAATATATCTGTGACTGCAAAACAAATAGTTTACAATTCTGAGGGTTTTTGCCTTGTCCATAGATGTGTTTTGTTGATTATCATGGGGGAGTTTGTTTTGGTCTTTCCCTTAGCAGAATGCAGGCAATCAGACGTTTTTCCAAAAACTTTGCAAAGGTACAAAAGCAAAAACTTTTCGTAGAGAGGAAAAAAGCCTCAGACTAGTATTTGGGATTTCTAAGAGTAGTAGCTGAGCAGGCATTTCTGAATATGAGCTTTTCTTTTATCGAGTGAGTGATAGCAAGCTCACAGTGTTATTTCGTATGTAGGTATTACCATTTTAACTTTTACTGAGGTAAAATAACACCTTGTCAGTCAGTGCAAGTACCAATCACAAAATGAATTAATTATAATAACCATTGTCAACAGAACAAAAGACTTGTTGCTTTCCTAAGCATATTTCAGTGCTACTGATAACTATATACAGAAGTTCCCATTGGGTTTATTCCATGTACTCAGTCAGAACATAATTTCGTCGGTCTTTTGCCACGCTTTGTTGTTAAGGGCTAAGAAATTGAGTTAAAAACCTATATTTTTAACATATCATTAAATATACCATTGCTTATGAATATCTCCTACATATACTTTTTCCCCCACAGCTAATTTATTAAAGGAAAAAAGAAGCTTATACTATACTGTAGAATCTGTTTATTCACCTTAACCCATGATGGACAATTATTCTCAGGGAAAGCGTAGGGGATTTTATTTTATTTTATTTTTGCCTCACAAAATAGATTTTTGTAAATGTTTGCTTTATTAATAAAGCCCTTCTATCCAGAATGTACAGTGCTGCACCAACAGACATGTGAGGATTTAAAATAAGAGTATTAGGTAAGAAAAGCAAAATTCTTCGTTCTTGTGCTTAACACAAATTTATTCAAGCTAAGTCTGAAACAAAACAAAACAAAACAAAACAAACGAACAAAATTAAAAAAACAACACACCAACCAAACAAAATCGTCCTAATTAACTAATTTCACAAACAAGCTTCAGTATGGAAGGAACTGGTGCCAGTATGCTATACACATTTTACATGGCTATTTAGCTTAATAATCAGAAATACTATGGCATCCGCTCTATATTTTTCTTCAGAGTCTATGTATTTTCTTAAAGAAACATAAACTATTATTAAAGAGGGGTAGATTTGCAGGCAGTAGTAAAGATCACCTCACATAAACTATGAACAAATCAGAAAATAGGAACCAAATGCCCATTTTGTACCTTTAAGAAAATATATATATATAAAATATAAGTTCTCACCTTTTTCTTTTACAAGATTATCTGTATGCTTCAGTATTTCCCGCTTTCCTCTGAAATCAGAAACACAAATGTAGCTATACCATAAAGAAACCTATTTATCACTTTTTCTTCCTCTGACATAACCCAGAAAAATATTTAAGATTTCCTGTCCAGTTTCTTTGACCAAAGAGGTTCAGACTTTAGATACTTAACAAAACAGACCTTCATAACCTTTTGATACTAACATGTCCCTAATCAAAGAGGGCAGAATTACCTCTCCTCCTCTTGGGCAAACCATAAATACAGGCAGTTAGTTGGTAGGATGAAAAGTACCCTTAAACCTACAGTAAGGGCATGAGGTAGCTCAGCAACTTTTCTATTTCCATTACTCCATCTGCTCGGCTGGTACAAGGACCATGCATCCCATATACAAGCTCTGTAGCCATGAATCTGCATAATTACAAATCCTCAGACCACACCACTAGCATGCTTCTAAAACCTATTCACAATATTAAACCAACCGGAGACAGTGCTGAGCCCAGCTTCCCAGCACACACTAAGTGCAGAGTCTCCGTAAACGCCCACTCCTCTTTCTCCTGCAATAACAGTTCTGCTGTTTTGGCATCCCTTATGCTTCTGGGTAGATTTCATCCTATGTTATCTTGTACAGTGGCTTATGTTCACTTGGTAAATCTTTCTTAGTGGCTCAATGACCAATGCATCCAGAGAACTGCCATGAAAGTCATGGGTAGCTTTGCCTCCATAGAGTCTTGGTTCAGAATGATGCTGTTTTGGCACATTCCCATTGCCGGCAATAGCAGTTGCTCTATGTTTTGATTGTTGCTGTCAGTTGCTGGGCCTGTTGCTATTGATCATTTTAATATTCACACTATCAGCTGGTGACTGTTACTTGCATCTTGTTTGGTGATTGTCTCTATCACATGTTGTCTGGGTGGCATCTTTTTCCTAGCATTACTAGGGCAAATTAGAGGATTATAATAGTGAGAGATGGAAAAGACCTATTACCTCATTGCATGAATGCCCTATAAGGACAGGATACATTCTAATATAAGCTACAGCAAATTTATTCTCTGTTTTTTTCTTGTATTTTTTTTAAGTAAATACTACTTAGTCTGTTTAAATGAGTTGCTGTCATGCACTTACCATAGCAGAAGGGAATGGAATATCCACTGCAATGCAGTTGTACTGTAGTTTAAGCAATATTATTTAAACAGACCTTTAGGCCTATGTTGTGGTTGCTCTTGCCTGAATGCATAAGGAAGTAGGAATGAAAGTGCAGGGAATTCTTCCCTTCCCTTGCCCACAAATGCAGGAGGCAGTCAGACAGCCAGGGAGTTGGGTGGGCTGGCATGGACAGAGACCATCTGCACAAGGAATGAGGCTGGATGTGGTGGGGTACATGGTCATCCACCCCAGTGCAGTTGCTGTCAGCTGAAGCATGGCAATTAGTGGATTGCATGCTACAGCCTTTGAGTGTACTAATGATCTGCTCAGGAGTGACTCACCCATCACCCTGTATACATTGTGTGCCACTGCCAAAAGAGTGCGTGCATGTACCCCGATACCACTCACACATGACACTTCCTCTTAGAGCTGCGATAGTGCCCTTAATGATATAGTTTTAGAAACAGGGAACTACAGTATGTGAAAGAGCTTGGCAGCCATTACTGTCACACTTTGATGCTGTAGTGAAAATTGTGTGATTTTACAGCCATCTCCCCAATCCCAGATCTTACCCTTCTGGGTTGGAGTTTTCTGTGCTTCATTACTAACCTTTCTCCTTTCCCCTTGTATTAGCCATTGTAGCATTTAACCTTGAGTCTGGGGTAAGAGAGAGAGAGAGAGAAAGAGAGACCACCTTCTTGGCCAATACAGTGCTTTCGGGGAGGAGTTATAGCTTTTGAGACATTGCAGTCACCTATAAAATGTGCTCATTCCCTGCTGTGTGCACTAAGGCCCTGATCCAGAGGCCATTGACGTCAATGGAAAGATTCCCATTGACTTCAGTGGACTTTGGATTAGGCCCAAAGGGTACCATGATCTCTTACCAGTCCCAAGATCTCTTACAAACCTAGCAAAAAGAAAAGGAGGACTTGTGGCACCTTAGAGACTAACCAATTTATTTGAGCATAAGCTTTCGTGAGCTACAGCTCACTTCATCAGATGCAAACCTTACAAAACTTACAAACCCAGCAGTTACTTTCACCCGTGCTTTTTTCTTTGTGTAACTTAAGATATATGTTTTTTTTTCTTCTGTTGTTCCTTTGAGACTGAGTAACATTAATGAGAGAGACAAGGTGGGTGAGGTAATCTCTTTTACTGGACCAACTTCTGTTGGTGAAAGGAACAAGCTTTCGAGCTTCACAGAGCTCTTCCGAAGACTTGAGGAAGAGCTCTGTGAAGCTCAGAAGCTGTGCCTTCCACCCACAGAACACAGCAAATGATAATATTAATAATGATCCACTAAAGTTGCAAATTGCTCTACTTCAGATAGTTTAATGCCAGCCTTTGTTCTGAACTTTTAACAGTAATGTACAGTAGAATACATGACTGCAAAGGTTAAAATGCTTGAGACCCATTGCAAATTTTGTTTTGTAAATGTCTGTTCTTTGATTTGCTTCTTAGCACATCCTTCTTCATCATTTTTCTGCTCCTCCTAGGGAGATTAACTAAAAAGTCCTTGCTCGAAAGCTTGTTCCTTCCGCCAACAGAAGTTGGTCCAATAAAAGATATTACCTCACCTTTTATTTGTGTGAGATTTAAATATCTGATGCAGGTCTATTCCCAGCATGTAGGCTCTAAGGTAAATATTCGGTAATCTAATTCCATGGCACTCTGTTGCTTTTAGCATGAAAATATTTCAGTGTATGAAAACAAAAAGTATTACATATTTGTTCCCTACAGGATCAACATTTGACTATTTAAAAAATGTTAATTATTAACTTCTCTTTCTTTTTGTGGAGCAAAGGCATATTAGCTTACTATATTATAAATGTGTGTGCATTTTTTTAAAATCAGAGGTTCTTTATAAAATTATCAAGTGCAAAATCCTAAACTAGTAAACATTTGTAGTATTTGTATAATTCACATTAATGTAATCCTAGAATAGACCAATGACATTTGGGGGGGAAATTTGTTAAATAGATGTGCTTCCTGGCAGAGACCTTTTACAATAAGTTTTAGCCTGAGCTGCATTTTTACAGCTGAGTTATAAACCCCTGAAAAACAGGATTTATAATGGAAACTCTGACACAATCTCAACCATGGTGGTGCTATCTGGTGCTGCTATAATATTCTGTAAGAAGAAATCAGTTCATTAGTTAGTTATAAACAAAGGACTGAGAATATAAATTAGAGGATGTATTTCTGCAGTTTTCTATATATTTATGACACAGAAACATGCAGCTGCATTTTATTTCTTGAGATAGTATTTAAGTATTTCAGATTTAATGCACATTAGTTTAGTTATGCCCATAGTGCATTTTTAGTCTTGCTGTTCCCTGTTGTAGTTTTATTCATGGTATTTTCTTCTTTCTCTGTTGCTCATTAGAAAAATGTTAAAAATCCATTTTCATCTGATTAATAATAAAGCTGATCACATGTAACCTAATTTTCATTCACTGCTGCCCCTGTCTGTGGAGTCATATACAAAGTGACCTTTGAATCACCACTGGGCCCATAAAGCACAATAAGCACCATTGTCCTGTCAAAAATTGAAGATGTTTTACATCATTACAAAATTTAATGTTCCATCTTTTCAAATGCACTACTTTTCAAAGGCCACATTCCAATTGAAGCTCATTAAAATCAGACTCAAGTTTCCTGTGGTGGGGATAAGAAAGAGTTTCTCATGCATTCAGAGTAATATGAATCACTCTTTTAAAACAGATATAGTTACATATTAGTTTTGAAAGGTACAGTAACTGCTGAGCTTCCACTGTCTGCAACAGTGAGGCTTTTGTACTTATAAATCTAATAAATGCCTCCTGATCCCTTGTACTTCATCCACACTGTATCCTATTTACTTATGAATAAATCAACTTTCTAAATAAACTTGTTGTTCAAAAGTTCAGGAGTTGAATTATAGGAGTTTCTGGCTCAAAGCTTCTATTAAAGTTTTAGCAGACATCTGTAAAACTCTTGTTAAAAAAATCAGTTTTCTCTAAATTCCTGCTTTGGGTAAATTAGATATGGAGGACTAAATTCTTCTCTGGAGTAACTCTGGGAAGTCACTAGGGTTACACCAAGGGTCAACTTGGCCCTTAATCTTTCAACTATATATATATTGGATTTTACTTATAAAGTAAATTGAGCTCTGATAAATTCTTAGGGTAAATTCATTAAAATTAGTCATCTGTCCATACATATATACATATACAAATTATCATACTTGTATTGTATTATGCTAATATGAGCTATACTAGGAATATTGAAAATACTGGAGTGTTTCATGCAGTACTGTTAAGACATGTTTTCCCATTCCATTTCACGGGCAATAGTGCCCAGCAAGCTACATGTAGATGTATTTTCATGAACAAACACGTAAGAGAAACAAGTTCCAGACCTTTGAGCAGTAAAGTGTTATAACAACATTTACATGTATATGACTATATTGTGCATATATGAGGTATATACACATACCTTGTGTATAAGCACTTGTATTTCAATGTTATCACATATTTTGCTACAGCTATTACATGATTTCACTGATTACATAATAAGGATTTATTATATTGGTCATCTGTAATACACACAATGTATTAACCTTGAATGAAGAAGATATACACAAGTGTATGGTGAAATATTGTTTTAAACTATGGAAAGATGCGAACATGTTTCTTGTAGGAAAGACTGCTACGTATAATTTGCTAGGCATGGTTGTAAGTGAGGTAGAATGGCTGGCATGTCAGTCTTTAATCAATACTACATTGAAATACTATGTTCAATATTCCTAGTATATCTCATTAACACTACCATATTAGCATAATACCATGTGAGTATGATAAAGTTAGGTGCTTAGAGTTTTTCACATTATAATCACATTTTCATGTTACAGCCCAATGCAATCAAGGATGTAAAAAGAAAGCAGGTTTGAGATCTATGGGTACCAAGTGATGTATAACAGCCAAGTATTATATAGACGAGGAATATGGAATAGAATATGCTAATATTTCTACAGCATACCTATGAAGTATTGAGACTGTGCCATCTATGGTTCAATACTATTTTCCTGTTGTACCAAATATTTGCAGATATTATATTCTAGTTGTATTCCAAACGAACTATCTGCTAAGATAATGCTGAATTACTTGCATAACCTTTCATGGTCATAGTAATCCACAAATCCATTTAATACACAACTGGAAATGGGTTCAACCAATTCATAAAAATGCACGTTATACCTAATAAAGGGGTGTTGTCTATCCAGTTAGTTACTAGTCCCTCAATCTTTTTCTGATCAGCTGTGTTATGTTTTCTGCATCATTCTTGAAATAAAATCCTTGTAGATATTGCAGTGCAATAGTTTCTGTATTTTTTGTTGTTAATAATAATAATAATAATAATTCAATATTTTGCTAACTATTTGAGTATATCAGAAGAAACGTGATAGTAGCAAGTATTTAGAATCCAGCTTGCCTCTATATACAGATAAAATAGGCCTGTTAACAATCCATTTCATATTGGTTTGCTGGAGCTAAAGTAATTTGACACTGGATAGTTTTCATACCTTCTGCTACTCTAATCCCACTGTTTAGTTCTAGCCATTAAAGGAACTCAGCTTTACATTATTTTAAGTTGTTTGCTTCTAAAGGAGTACATGAAACAGTTCTGTGCTATAACTTTATTCAGCGTATAATCTTTTAAAATCTGTAACGTACAACTAATGTGGTAATGGAGCTGGGAGGAGGGCATATTCTTGGGTCTGCCTAAGACCACTTTATGCAAAGAGACTTTAAAATTACCAGAGATCCGTGATGGAGATCTGGGCATGGGAGGCAGGAAGGTGGGGAGGACACATGAGTGTTAAGGGAGCTATTACCCTTTTTTCCTGCCACTCCAGCCACAGAGTCTTGTCTCTGCGATTGCAAGGGTTACATTTTCTGTGGCATACAGCTGCTGGAAGCAGCACTTTTTACATGAGCCACTCTCCCAATTCCAGTGTAAGGGGCAGGATGGGGTATGTCAGGGGTGGGAGGGACAGGGCAGAGCTAAATTCCGTTACGCCAAATCTTTTACTTACATCAGCAGCATAAATTACAGGAGGGCTTCTGATCTAATTTATGCTGGATTTGGGTAGCTCTGAATCTGGAAGTCACAACCGTTCTTGAAGCTGCCTCCAGGGCTAAAACTTTCTCAAACATGGATATACTTCTTATTCATAATTTTTCAACTCTCGGTCTATTGCTCCTTTATTTCCATAACCTTTGGTAGGTTTGGGCATCCTGGTGGTGGTTGTTAGATGGTATCTTATTTTAGCTCCCTCCGTTGGCTGCTTTTATGCCAACTATGCAGCAGCTTGGTATGTGTGTTCTGCCCTACAGCTGCTCCATAACAACTTCTTTTCTATTGTAGGAAGATCTGCAAATCTCTTCTTTGATCATAATTTCCATTTTTGACCTACCATAACAGGCAAGCTCTTGGAATGACCTCAGATAGTTAAGAGCAATAGATTCTATACAATAAAGTCTGAAATGCTTTGGCTCATTCTAGCTGACAAATGCTAAAATGTGCTTTTCATGCTGTTAAAATCAGTAGTATGACCTCAGTGAACAAGAGTTTATATTGCAGCTCTCACTGCAGTTCAGTTCTTAGGTCAAAAATCTCAACCACAGTAATTAGTAATGTGCATCTGTATATAGAAGAAAAAAGGGGCCACTTCTAACTCTAGTTTCCTCCTCAGAAGGAACTTAAATGGAAAAAAATGAAAATCAGAATAATCTCACTCTTTTAACCCAGTTTGTGCTCCTGGATCCACAGCTCGTATTGAAAGGACTTCTATGTTATGAGGCATACTCTGCCATAATAGTGCCAGTGAGTGCATTACTATGACCAGTATTATAGACAATCTAGGACAAGAAACAGAAACAGTGGGGAACTATGAAAATCCCTCAAAAGGTCTCTCTTTTCCCCAGAACCCTCCTTCCCTCTCTCAAATATATTTATATAGACTGGGATCTTCAAAGGATCCTAAGAAATTTAGGGGAGCCCAATTTCCAATGAATATCCATAGGCTCTTTTAAAAATCACAGCCAATATATTATAGCAAGGGACCTCCTTTCTTCCAGTTGTTCTTCTGAACCTTGAATCCTGATTCATGCCTGTCACTATCTTTTCAGTTCTAATTTGTTAAATAAAACAGAAACTCTTGCCAGTAATTTTAGACAGAAGAGCAGGAAGATTGTTAAACCAAACCTAGGTCATCACTGACCATGGGGGAGGACTTCTTTCAGTAGAGACTATGTAGCTCATGGAATGAGTACAAAATTAGTGCACAGTGACAAAACTTCAGTTCAAATAATCTACATTTGCCTATTTACCATGGGGTATTTAATTTGCATTTTATCATAAACGTTGTTTATAAATTTGCCCTGTTTAATTTTCCTAGGCAGAGCATATAGACAGATATATCTCTTAGGGGAAGATCATCATTTTCAGTTTACAAGTTTCTGCTGCTCAGAATGGGCAACATTAAAAATTCAACATTTGCCATACTCAGTAATTTGAATAGGAAATATAGGAGGACACTATGGTTACAGTAAATACCTTAAAAGAAAAGGAGTACTTGTGGCACCTTAGAGACTAACCAATTTATTTGAGCATGAGCTTTCGTGAGCTACAGCTCACTTCATCGGATGCATACCGTGGAAACTGCAGCAGACTTTATATATACACAGAGAGTATGAAACAATACCTCCTCCCACCCCACTGTCCTGCTGGTAATAGCTTATCTAAAGTGATCATCAGGTGGGCCATTTCCAGCACAAATCCAGGTTTTCTCACCCTCCACCTCCCCACACAAATTCACTCTCCTGCTGGTGATAGCCCATCCAAAGTGACAACTCTTTACACAATGTGCATGATGATAATAGCCCGACTTGATTATCATGCACATTGTGTAAAGAGTTGTCACTTTGGATGGGCTATCACCAGCAGGAGAGTGAATTTGTGTGGGGAGGTGGAGGGTGAGAAAACCTGGATTTGTGCTGGAAATGGCCCACCTGATGATCACTTTAGATAAGCTATTACCAGCAGGACAGTGGGGTGGGAGGAGGTATTGTTTCATATTCTCTGTGTATATATAAAGTCTGCTGCAGTTTCCACGATATGCATCCGATGAAGTGAGCTGTAGCTCACGAAAGCTCATGCTCAAATAAATTGGTTAGTCTCTAAGGTGCCACAAGTACTCCTTTTCTTTTTGCAAATACAGACTAACACGGCTGTTACTCTGAAACCAGTAAATACCTTGAGCAGTGAAGGTCAAGCATGGGATGGTGCCCATTCTAAAACATAACAATATTTCTGCATATTTAGTCTTATTTTAAGTCTGTTGTATGTGGATGGATATTGCCATTCTGTTCATTTTCAAAAGAGCATGCAGAATTAGCTGTGCAATTTCTATTGGTATTAATGGGCTCATCCTTAGAAAACATACAACACCTTGTATTATGTAAAATTAGCTGATGGGTATGTGCCATAGCATGGTCAGTAAAGGTGCCATGCCTGCACACAATGGTAAAGCTCTAAAATTCTGTAACAGACAAAGAAGTTTCAGGTCTTATGAATGGAGATTTATCTTGATTATTAGAAACAAATTTTAATAACAGCTTACTGAGTGCATGATTTATGTGTCAGGAAAATAAATAGTTGATATTCAGTGGGTAGGTTATTTTTGCGGGGAAGAGGAATTGCTTGGTTTTGTTATTTGTTTCATATGTGGACTTTCTGTGGACTTTTCTAGTATGTTCTAGGGGAAAACAATTCAAGGTCCAAGCTTACAAGAAAGGTCTGAAAGCACAATTTAAATTTAGCATTGTACCTAAAGCATGGATCATACAAGGCCTAATAAGCAATATAAACTTAGAAAGGCTAGCCTGAGAGGAAACAATGTGTTTATGGTTTATGTGACTGTGTAAGGAATAATCTCAAATATTGGCAGCCAGTATATTCTTAGATGAATGCACTCATATTTAAATAACTGTGGTATATAGTGGTACTGGAATATCACATCTAACTTTTGATTCTGCAAAATGGCAAAGAAGTCAACTGATACACCTTCCAAAGGATTCCCTCTCCCTTCATAATCCCATTAGTGATCAGTCCAGAATGAAACATCTGGTTCTCATGCACATAGCCCACTTATTCCTAGGCAGACCAAATCCTTGTAGGTTTCCATACCTCACTTTCCGAAATGCCTCTTTCAGTCAAAGTCAGCACTGATCATAGTGGTTTTCAACCTGTGGTCAATGGACCCCTGGGGGTCCGCAGTCTCTGCCTAAGATTTCCAAAAGGGTCTGTACCTCCATTTGAAATTTGTAGGGGTCTGCAAATGAAAAAAAGTTTGAAAACCACTGGTATAAAGCTCTGTCACCACTGCTCAGCACTCTGAAGTTATTGTCTGAAGCAGCATGGTTAGTCATAGTATTAGTGGGAATACAAAAAAGATTCAACTGAGCAAAGATTGCAAATTCATGGGGCATTTACAAACATATCTCCCATTCGTGTTAATGTAATGTAACTTTTTAAGAGCTCAATCTTGCAGCCACTCCATAAGGAAGAACCATAAACCATAAACCAATGCCCTCTGCCA
The DNA here is from genome assembly GCF_965140235.1 of Caretta caretta. Classification (NCBI taxonomy): domain Eukaryota; kingdom Metazoa; phylum Chordata; order Testudines; family Cheloniidae; genus Caretta; species Caretta caretta. Next base: position 21,841,244 of record NC_134217.1, read on the forward strand.
TATATATTGGCCAAACCAGACAGTCTCTATGCAAAAGAATAAATGGACACAAATCTGACATCAAGAATTATAAACCAAATTCAAAAACCAGCAGGAGAACACTTCAGTCTCCCTGGACACTCAATAACAGACTTAGAAGTGGCAGTTCTTCAACAAAAAAACTTCAAAAACAGACTCCAAGGAGAAACCACAGAACTGGAATTAATTTGCAAACTGGACACCATCAAATTAGGCCTGAATAAAGACTGGGAGTGGATGGGTCACTACAAATACTAATTTCCCCCTGCTGATACTCACACCTTCTTGTCAACTGTTTGAAATGTGCCACCTTGATTACATTGGCCTCATTAGCACTACAAAAGTGATTTCCACCCCTTCTCGTCAACTGTTGAGAATAGCCCACTTCCACCTTAATTGAATTGGCTTGTTAGCACTGACCATCCCCCCCCCCCCACTTGGTAAGGCAACTCCCATCTTTTCATATGCTGTGTATTTATAGCTCTCTACTGTATTTTCCACTCCATGCATCTAATGAAGTGGGTTTTAGCCCACGAAAGCTTATGCCCAAATAAATTTGTTAGTCTCAAAGGTGCCACAAGGACGCTTCGTTGTTTAAACTTCAATAAGAGTTCTACACCTGAAGCAGCTGCAAGACTGAGTCCTAAATCCCCAGGCATCCTTGACAGAATAGTCTGTAGTGCAAGTGCTTGTAGGTGCCATGCCTCTCAATAAGTGACAGAGAACATACCACATGCTTTTTCAGCAGTCAGTTTTTTTTCTTTTTCATGGAAAATTATACAGCTGTAAATCTGGTGATTAACTGAGATGTGTTGTCCAGTTACAAACAGAAAGAAACAGGGTTTTATTGAATGGCAAAAATGTGACTTTCCACAGAAAAACTGTTCTATGTTTTCCTCCAACTATAAGAACATACATCTTAAATAGGGTATTCAATTTTTAATGAGTTGGGCTCTTAGTGTCCTGTGATCTGTGGATGAAGAACAAAAAAAACCCTGATAGATGCACACACAACTACTAGGATTATACAATAGAATATCTTCTTTGGAGAATATTCCTATAAAAATCTTGTTTGTGTTTCAATTTTCTGCTTAGAAATTTTCTTGATCACAGACATAAACTGGTAAATTATTTGCAGTACTTTTTAATAATTTCTTCAATCATTTGCACATTTTCAAAATGAATTGCATTTTTATCTAAATTAACATGCTTTTCCCCAACCAGTAAAATAGTCCAAAGTTTTAGAACAATTGTAGACTTGGACAGTATTTAATATACAGTATTTTCTAGGCCAGGAAACATTATATAATAATCTATAATCAAAGCACTAAAAACCTGTTAACTGCTGAAGTCGGTTTCATTCTAACATTACAACTAAAACTTATTTATAAGTAAATGAAAGTCAAGAGGATTAAATTCAATTAAAATTACTTTAAAGAATGGAAAAAATGTTTCACAGTGATATAAATCAACATATTGTTATTGCCTTCTTTTTGTTATCCGTTATGGGTCTCTAAAGCAAAATGTAGCCTAAATTATATGTGTAGAACAAATACACAGGAAAGGAGTCCGTGCACCCATAAGCACACCCAAACCCAAATGAAAGGTTTGGGTGTACTTGTGGGAGAATGGAGTTCTTTTCTGTATGCTTTGCAAGCCAGAATTGTAGAAGGTTTCTCACACTTGCAACCTCTTTACCTTTATCAAGTGCAGTATAAATAGAAACCCAATTAAAATACATCTTTGTATAACACCCCCCCCACACACACACACCCACCATTTTAAGTATACATGCATTTCTTACTGATAGCATGATCTCAGCAGAGAAATTAACTTCAATAATCTATGGATTACAAGACATATCAAACCTTCAAAGCATTTCAGTGTTAGATCTATTCTCAAAAGGATTTAAATTACTTTAATAGTTAATAATAAGTGATATGACTCATTTTCCCAACTAAATCAAGATCAGTTGTCATTTGTTCCTGTAGTCTCCAAACCTCTTAATTATGGTGAACAAGTTCCTCAACACCCATTGTGCATCTCTAGGTATGTAGTTACCAAAATGTAGTTGCTAGCATTTGTACTAGTACTTGATTTTTACTATTATAACACATACACATAATGAAAGCTGGGGGCCAAAGCAACATTTGTCAGTATCCCTTTAGCCCAGCAAATGTCAAGCCCCATTGAAAAAATATACAGCCACCCCACAGCATAGTTCAGTGGACATATTTTATTGTCAATTGAGCTATTGATCTCTAACATCCCTACACAGAGACCACTTCGATATTCACCACTGTGTATACTCATATATTTTATAAAACATCCTTGTGAAGAAGATATTACTGAAATAGGGACTGATCCTGCAACCTTTGCATATGGAGAGTAATCTGTCCTCATGTTTGAATTTTTTTCATTTACTTGACTGTGTCTTTATTTGCCTGAGGAAAAATGTACTCCCATGAGTAAAGGTAGCAAGATCAGAATCATAGTGAAACAGCATTATTGTCTTTGGGAAAAACACCTCACTGTCTGTTTAAATCATATATTTTTCTTCAAAGGTTTCAATTATTTTACAGAATTAGATCGTGACAACTTTTAACAATGACACAACATTTAATTTTAATGTTTTGTTAAAATATTTTTAAATGCCATTAATCCATTCATCAATATCATACACTGTTTTCTGACTGTTTCATGGCTGCTCCCATGAGCAGCATAGTCAGTACCCACATGGTGACATAGTATAGGGCTAAATATCAGAGGACCCACACGCTAATTGTGCAAGTTATTCTTCCAGCAGTAACATATGGCTTCTTGGTGAGCTCCGCAAGCAGCTGTGCTAACGGCTCTGGAGATTCAGCTTCCAGGTTTCTTGTATGGTTGAATTGCTTGGTACTGGTAGGCTGCTCTTTAACCAGACATCATTTAACTGGGACCCTCTTTTGAGGCCTAGCAACTTGTGAAAATGATACATGCATGGGATAAGATCCTGTACAAAATCTTTATGGGATGTAATTGTAGGGATTTTTGTCTTTATACAGGAAAATCTCGTACACTTATTGGCTGCATGTCTGCCATACATATAGCTACACCTATATTGCCTACATCAAGCTCTCAAAAATTATGACTCAGGTGCCCCCAAAATAAAAATCACAACATTTAAAATAAATAAATAAATAAAATTAGGGTTCGTTTTATTTGTCTTCTGGTTTCTGAGCCTTGAGGGTGCACTTGCTTCACATTTGCATGTTTTCTCCATAGCCAGAAAATTTACTTATTTTATAAAATGAAAACTGAGATGTTCATATATTCATGACTCCAGGAGATGGGACGTACAAAGGATGTACTGTAATATCATGAGACTCACCATAAATGGTGAGAGTTGACAAGACTACTAAACACACAGAGTAAACTGTATTCTTTCCACCAAAAACTGTACAGTTAGGACCAGATGTTCAAGAGTGTAGCTCCCATTAAGGCACTATCTGAAGAGGCTATATTTTGAAAAGTGATCAGCACCCAGACAATTCCTTTGCTTTCAATTAATTTTTTTAAAAGCTGGTCCACTTCATTTCAATCCTAAATGGGAGCTGTGCTCTTTTGAAAACTGGCCCTTAATTTCAGAGACAAATTAGATAGTATTGATTTGGTTTTGGTAGTTTTGGGTTTCTTTCAAATACTAATTAAAATATACAAGTGTAATATGATTTTATTTAATATATTATATTATATTTAAAATGTAGAGATTCAGTGGAGAAGCAGCATCCTGTTAAGAGCTAAGGTTGAGACTTTTTTCCATTATATACCTGATTTTGACACCCCCCCCATCCTAAAATCCTCACAAAAATGTAATTTCAGTTTAAATTTTTGCATTTGTGTTCTGTGATGGGAACACAGGGATTTCTCAGAAATTGAGATGATTCAGATAATTGGCAAATTTCAAGAGATTCATAGATTTTTCAGGGCAGAAGGGACAGTTATGTTTATCTAGAAAGTCAATGGGACTTTGGCTCCAAAGTTACTTTGGTATATTTGCCCAATCCTAGTCCCAAATTTGCTTTCCCAGGGCCTTTTAAAGTTTTCAGGAGTAGCCTTGGGTCTTAGGAGAGGCTGCACTGCCCAGTGGTCCCTTAGTTACCTACTTAGATCTGCAGCAAGGCCTGTGGATTTCAGAATGTCCACAGGGAGACAAAAGTATGAAGGGGAAAAGTGATCACAGAATGGAGCCTACCGAGGTTAGTGTGTGTGCGTGTGGGGGGGGGGGGCAGGGGAGAAATCCTTTTGGGAGTAGAGCAGAGCGGACACACAGAGGCTACCCTTATAGAAAATTTCTATAAAAATGTAACAGGGATTAAACCAATTCTATATAATTTACTCTAAAAACCTATAGAACTGAATAGAGAATTCCAAACATTTACATATTTTAAATCATCCTATAAAATTCTATATCAGGGATATAATTTGTTATTAAATTTTATAGGACGGTCCAAGAAACCAATAGAAAAGATACCAGTTAGCATTCCATCTTTCAGTAGGGCTTTTTAATAAGGAGGACTTGCAAGGAGGGGAACCAAGAGCCATGCTGAGCTTTTAATCTTTTTTTATGGTAACTACAACATTCTTGTAAGGTTGTTTTTTTGTTTTTTTTTTTTAATAATGAAATATTCCCTCACTCTTAACTCTAACTAATCAAGTTCTTTGAATATTTGCAATGTCTTATAGCTTTTACTGTCTGGACATCCATGCCATTGCACCTGTCAATTCAATGAAAGCCCTTTCATAGACACTTTCCTGAATAGTTACTCTACACTCCTTTTTAAATTGCATTATATGGCCATTCAGGGGTATCTGCAGAACTACTTCTATTTGAGTGACAGGCTGCTTTGATGGAGCATTGGAACATAAGTAGAAAAATAGAAAATACTGTAATTACAACTATAGGACAAACAGTTATTTGAATGAACTAAAAATGCTTATTCATTGTTTTACATTATTATTCGATAGCATAAAGGACTGCTTTTCTGCTCCTGTGGAACTCAGTGGGACTTTTGCCATTGACTGCAAAGGGATCAGACTTTAAGTAGCAATCTCCCATTTGATAGGACACTCACATTTATTTCTACTAGAACTGTGAACTTTCTAGACACATAATATGAACTTCTGCAGTTCCGCTGTTGTATTCATTTTGCAAGTATTAAGTTGGTTTTACTGCACTTTGGAAATCATTTGAATACTTATAATTTTAAGTATTTATTTTCATAGTAAAATTATAGCACTATTGTCTTGCAACTAACCCTACTTGTTCTAACACTCCAAAAACAAAACCTTCTTGAATATGATAACCTTTATTTATAGATGGCAATAAGCATATTTAGCAATTTTATTATTCATGACCCTTGCACTAAATATCATAATCAGAATACAGATGTGTGAGATAATTTCCATGTGCAAGTCACTGTAGTAATTCTTGTAAAACAAAAATAGCATTAGATTTAGAGAAATAATATGTCCATATTTAATAAACGAGTTTTAGTAGAAACAAAGGGGCCATGTTAAGCATTTTAGAGAAGTCCTATTTTATTAACAAACTTCATAAATATGTGGATAACTCTAAAAGTAATATAATTCTAGTGTAACATTTTATTCTCTGTTGCATACTTATATTTATTCCTTGTATTTTACTCACATTGATCAAAGACAAAAACAGGCTGCTTTGCTGTGTGTATATACATATAATCAGCAAAAGTGCAATTTGATTAACCAGTTACTCCCAAGAAGTTAAACCCAATCTTTTCTTAATACCTTCTTTCCTTGTGCCTGTACTAAAGATTCAGATTATCAGATAAACATGATATTCAGACTTCGCTCACTAATTGACTGAACAAGAATCGGTCACACTTTATTTACCATTCCGTAATGGATTTTCATGTTTGTGAACCCTAACTGGCTGTGGAAATGGAAAGCAAATGTTGCATAATGACAAATAACTTTTTTAAAAAACCAAAAGATTAAATTAACTTTTTCCCCCTGTTTGTAGCAAGTTCATGATTACAAACAGGTGTTGAATGATCTTATGGTGACCACATCATGCGTCATGCTACTGTTTAGAGAATTTTAAAAGTGATTGCTAGATATAACATATTTTTCATTTGGTGTTACATGAATAACTGGTACATTAAAGTGAATGTGAAATAAACAGATATAATAATTGAACCCTTTTTTTTTTTTGGCAGAGATTTTTCGGAATATATTCCAGTTACTGAACACCAGAATATCATTGTATTAGGTTAGGTTTCTTTTTACTTGTATATCTGAAGCGGAACCTCTCATTAAGCATATTGTAAAAGGATCCTTTTATGAAAATGCTATCAAGTATTTATAACTACAGCACTGAAGATCAGAGGAAGATATTGTTTAAAATCTGTGCAGCATAAAACTGGTCAGAGATATCGACATCAATCAGTGTCAGAATTAAAACTGAGTTGTTTTCTTTTAAAATTCTTTTTATTTTTGTTGAGTGACTTATAACAGGCACATACTCACAATGACAGCCTTATTTTCTGGCCCCACATTGCAATGAATCAGAAGAAGCACACCAGTATGGGAAGGAAAAATGAAGGGGGCTATTTCCACAATGCAAACTTATACAATAGAGAAATACTCAAAACCACCAAATCAGTACATATAAAATAAAGACCTTACACTGCAAACCTTTCCTCAGCTAAGTAGTCCTTATGCGAGTAGTCACATTAAGCTTAACAGGACTACCCATGGGCCTAACAGTTTGAATAATCAATTCTAATTCTTTTGGCTTTATGAGAGAATAACATTCCACTATGGATTAAAGGTTATTAGACACTCCTGACCCTGAGTAATGGAAGTGTTACCATCAATCCCTGATATTACACAACTGGAAACTTCTTCATATACTGTATATGAAAAGATTATCCCAGGTCTCTAAGATCCAAAAGAAGGGATAACATACATACTTCTGCCACTGGCATGCTTCCAACAGTCAGCTGTAAGAAGTCAAAAATAGAAATCAGAACAAAGGCTAGATAACATATGGAGAGTGTTCTACAATATGGTCCTCATCCCTTTTGATGCATCTCAGAAGGGCACGTATGAATCTCACACTATTGTCTTCTGAAGAGACGACATCTCCAAATCATATCCCTAGACATGTTACAGTTCACATTATTGTTTATTATTATTATTTATTGAGCAAGAGGAGTGCTCTGCAGGTACAAAAGAAGACAAGATCTCTGACCAAGGAGCTTACAGTCTAGTTCACTCAAACCGAACAACAGCTGTAAGGATTACCTCAGTTTAGCTCTTCTGGAGGGTTTGACCCACTTGATAGATCCTCTCTGAAGACAGCAATTTTCTTTGCCTGGAGAACATAAAGAGACTGGAGAATTCACTCCCCTAGTTGTGGGGAGGTCACTGGGCTTCTATTCCTGCCCATTTGTATCTACCATTCCAGCCTATGGCCCCTGCTACTCCACAGTCTCTATTTATCCCCAATGCCTGTACTCTCAGATCCAGTTATCTGAGCCCTCCAACCTGGCATGGGGCCCCATTCTACAGACACTTCCTCGTGCAGCCACTCTGTCTGCACCCCAAATTTTTAGTGTGACCATGGGTCACAATGCCTGGTTTAATCCTCCATGCCTGGTGTAAATTTCACTTGTTAAGATTAGTTTAGCTCTTAGTAGCTAGACACTATTGCAAAACAGACTCACTTTTATATAAAACTGACCCAAACAGGGAAGCTGAAAGATCACTAGCACTGCTGAATAACTTCTTGTTATCAGAATCCTTATACCGGTAGATAATTTGAAAGAATACCCACCTTTGACTGCTGCCCACTGGTTTAGAACAGCAGAGCCAGCCTTACTGAGGGATATTAGAAAAATTCATATAATTGTCATAATATGCCATCTCTTGCCTATGTCCTTCCTTCAGAAGGAAGACTATTTGGGAAGGATCCTACAGTAGGTGTTATGCTCAATTTCGGTAGCACCTCTGCCCCTGACTTTACTAAACAAGTTTCAAGAAACTCTGCTGAATTAAATTCTTTGACAGTGTCAACAAGTTGAAAAAAGATCTTAGGAAATGAGAGTGTGAGAATCAGCAATTTGGCTAAAACCTCCAAGAACTTGTTGTACCAAGTCCTGAAAAATATTGGAAAACCAAACCCCTTTGTTAATTTAATCCCTGGTTTCAGACTCTGCTGACTGCATGCTAATTGTCTCTGTGATACTGGAATTTTTTAGCTAAAGGACAAGCCTGCGATTCCTTAGCCATTTACCCTAATGCTACGGCTGGGGTGTGGGTGGGGAAGTTCTAAAAATGTAACTTGCCATACAACTCTGTTTTTTCCATAATCCTGGCCAATCCTTTGCTTATTTTTCAAGGATATTGGTGTGCAATTAAACCTCTTCCTACTGACACACCTGTCAACAAGGTTAGTTCTTTTTCAGACATCCCCAGTGATGCCACATAGTGATGCCATTGACATTTTCCAAAAGACAGCCCAAATCTTTGTTTTACTGGTTTTATAAGGAAATTATATGGTGTCTTAAATTCTGCCATTAAGCCTCAGTTTGAGAAGCCGCAAAGCTGGGGATTTTAGAATTTATTTAGAGGAAGTTGACTCTGTTTTCCCTAAATCCAGCTAAATAGCTAAAAATATGATAATTACTTCAGGTCCCTCTATTTTCTTCTCCTCTTCCAAAAGAGCTCTAAATTCACCGGGTACACCCTGAAATGCAGCAAAGTCAGGACAGTTTTAAAGTGACCACAAATAGAACATCTTCTAAATAATGGAGAACTGGAGTGCCTTCCAATTTCAGAACAATGCACCAGTGCAAAAGGGGATTTGAATCTTCAAAAATGCATGACAGCTTACAAGGTATGTAGATTTAGTCACCAAATATTGTCCATTAAATATAAACTTCTTGATCTGCATGAATTCACCAGAATGTTTTTTTTTTAGAGCCAGGCACCAAGAATATTTCCTCACCTTCTAGAATGTTGTTTGAGACAGTGAAAATGAGGCAGCCATTCTTTCTGCCCTCAGTGCACATTATGTGAACTATTTGTGATCATACAACTTCCTACGTTTATCTTCTAGGCACCTCTTGCACTCCTATATCCTCTCATAATAGTATATTTTAATTTGGAGCCCAGTACCTAAGGACTTCTCAGCGCCTTAAGGGAATGAAAAACAAAACAAGTCACTAAAACACTAACAATCACCAGTAACTCTTTTACCCCTGGAGGGTATTTTAGAATCCTGGCAGTGGTATATTAACCAATGGGCTGAATGGGTCAAGGCCGAGAACACCAGTAAACAATAAGTATCTTCCAGCAATTAAAGCAAAGAAAGAAGAGACACACACTGATTTATTTTTCATAAATCCTTCTCACTTTCATATCTATTTGATTCAATCTTTTTTTTTTAATGTGGTGTATTGGATTCTTTGTCATCACCTGGACACTGTGTCCTATGAATTCTCAGGTATGATTTGAAGTTTTGTTTTCATAGTTTGAGCCATTACCTTTGGCAGACTTCCAGAATGGGTTCTTTTAGGAGGAGTGGCCTTGCACAATATTTTTAGTTTTGTCTAAGGGCAACTGAAAGATTTTATCTGTCATTGGGTCATAGAAGACGTTTGCTCAATCTCTGCACTACCTTTAACATGTCCTAGAGCTTCCTTTAGTCTAACTTTCTGTTTAAAGTCTCCAACATTGAAATATAAGTTTCAGTGCCTTGTATATAATTAGTATCACATAAATGAGGAATCTTATTCTGTCCTTCAGTATACATGCACATTCATCTCCAGCTCAAGTCCATGGGAGCAATTCATGTGCATTCAAAGGCAGAACCTGGCCCTTGAAGTTTTTGTTAACTGGAAAGGTCTTTGTGAAAGACCAGTAAGTTCTTTAGGACTGTGGTTTATTTGCACAGATGTTTTCATTAGAAGTTTTTTGGTTTTGAAATTTAGAAATTTCTGGTTTTGAAATTTTTGTAGAGAAATTTATATAAATGGTTATCACCTTCATCTAGAGAAGATGTCCTGTCATGTTAACTAGCTAGTTCCCTAGCTATTCTCCGTATGAATCTCACTGTACCTAAGCCAGGTGCTGAAGTATATGTATTCCAGATTGTATCAATCTAGCAATGGGCAGGATTTTCTTGTATTGGTCTTTTTGATGCTCCTTATTCAAATATAAACACCAAGGAACATACAGTCGTCATCTTTCAGAGTCTTTCTGAAATTTCCTCTGTGAGAATCATCAGTTCAATACTGTGAAGATTTGACTGCATTAGCATTAAGGGGCTGCACACCCATAGCTTCAGCTGAAATCAGTGGGAGTTGCAGGTGTTCAAAACCTCAGAATCTGTGGCCCTAAATTGTAACTTGTAGCAAATGTGCCTCCAGAGCCAAGAGCGCAAAGAGCCTGGTCTAGACCGGGTCTAGACTGGTGCAAAGCACCCTTGTCTCTCAGTCTCAGGCCCAAATTGGCTATTGTAGCTATCAAGTCCCCGGTTGATGCTTGTGACTGTCTCTCTTGCCTCATTGCATACAGCATGGTTCCTTACCCATTATCCCATGCTTACAGTATCTGGGATTAGAATTTCTGGATAGCTGTCCCAGTCATAGATCAAGTTCACCACTAGGCTGCTGCTAAAAAGCAGCATAGGAATAACATTATTCAGATCTTCTGGACAATGCACAATGGTACATCCAGAATAAACATTTGCTGCTATTTGTAACCCTAAAATATTTACCCTGAAATATGCCCACTCTTTAGGCCAGAACCATAACTGCTGTCATCCGACTTCCAATAAAATTTCCCTTGCTTAATACTCCTCTGTGAAATAGTAATAAAATGCTTGACTCACTGCCTGCCAATGACTGCGATGCCATGGACAAGTACTTTGCCTTGGTCATTGATCCTTCCCAAAGTGATGTCCAGCTGAGACCTCTGCAGGAGTGATGAAAGTTGAAGATATTTTATAGTTCTTGTCTCAGGCAAGTTCAGTTCCTTGCTCCCTCCTTTGGCAGCCTGGGTTGTTGCCAGTAGAAATATTGGAGCCTCCTGGATGCACCAGGGTGGCATATGTCAATAGCCAGATGCCCCTGTAGTAGCAACCTTTTTCATTGTTTATTGGACCTTCCATTACTCAGCTGGCTGAGGAGATAAAAAGAGTCTTTGCAGGTGTGACCTCCGCAGATATAGTGCTAGCAAGATCTGAGACTGCACAGACACTGGTCACAGTGCACCTCAACAGCTCTTTCTGTAAATTGAACTGCCCCAGTGATCCTCCACTTAGATTTATTTCCCCATCTTCTAAACTACCCCTAAGAAAAACAGCTTCCAAACAGTTAATCCGGTTTCTTCTTCCATGCCTTGCAGCATTTCAGAGATGCTATTGTCTCACTAGAAGACAAGGACACACAAGCCACAGTTTTCTTTCTTTGGGCATTTTCAGCTTTTTCACTCTACAGGCTATTTTAGCCCTCTTTTTCCTTTTTGTCTCTGATGCTAATGCTGGAGCACCTGGGATATTGGTCTTTCCATACAGTTATGTTCTCTCACCAGTCCACCTGTCCCTGGTGCCTTTTGTCTCATTACCAAGCAAACTAATCTCTTGCCTCGTGAGTTTCAGGCTTTTCACTATCACTGACCCACAGGCTAAGAAAGTAGCAGTTTGATGAAGGGACCACAGGAGAGGAAGAATGGCATTAGTCTGAGACTTAGGGGACCAGTGTACAATTTACTGCTCTGCCACAGACTTCCTCTGTGACCTTTGGCATATGACTAAACCTCTTTGTGTCTCAGTTCCCCGTCTGTAAAATGGGGTCAATAGCACTTCCCTACTTCACAGAGTTGTTGTGAGGATAAAAGCATTAACGGTGTGAACATGTTCAGATGCCATATAAGTACCATAGATAGTTAGAAGGGCAACCTGCTAATGTGACTCTCCCTGTTGATCCCTCCTTTCAAAAAAAAAAAAAAAAGCCCTTTTCCTTGATCCAAAATGCTGTTTCACTGCTCCAAGTGTCAAAAGGATTTTATTCTTAGCTTTCTGTTTCGATCAGTTAATTCCCACCAGTACCGAGGCAAAAAATTGTCTGTGGGACACACTGTTCTTTCTTCTTATACACCTAATGTTGCTGTGCTATTTTGGGCAACCATTTAAATAAAAGACAATTTGACTAAAGAGTAAATATATTCCACCGAATGACGGCAAAAGGGCAGAGCTTGGGAAAAGAAACAAGAAAATGCAAGGCATTCATTTTTCCTTTGTACTTTTTAATAAAAGAAATTCTCTTGCTGCTTAAAGTGACACATTAAAAGATGTATGTATCGTGGCTTTTAAAAACACAATTAGATAACACCTTGTCAAATACTTATATTCTTTGTTGACAGCCTTGAGTACAATCACAATAACAGCACAGCTATTTCAGCATGTTTCTTATTCCGTTGCCATTGGCAGAGTCAGCCATTTTATAAAAATGTTACTGTTTATCACTTTAATCATCAATCTACATCTAGTCAAAACAATAAGTCAGAAGGAGTAGTAAATTATACTTGTGAAGCCCTGATGAGTTTTCAACTGTTTTGCTGAAATTAACTGAAATAATTATCTATTTTTCTAAAGGTGCTAGAAAAGTTCTGCATAAAGAAAATGGATCAACAAGGGCTTGGCTTCTGCCAGATCAATGAAAACTTTTTAGTAGGCTCAGAAAAATTGAATGAGCAGCCTGGTTTTCTGGGGACAAAAGTAAATAACATACTTTCTGTTGTTTTCCCAGCACAAAAATGCCCCAATGAAAGCGTGATCTTAAATGACACAACTCTTTTTCCCTTCACACCTGATTCTAGCTTTCTTGATGATACTGTTGCAGTCTGCACCTCTTTCTTTTACCATGCAGAGTGCAGATGTGTTCTGAAGATCTCCCTGCATGCTTGAAAGTCATACAGGGAAACATTTTAATTTGTCTTTAACCCTTTGAATGAACTGAGATACGCAGTATAGTGGGCACCTCAGAGAAAATATACTCTAATCAACTAAGGTAACACTATTTATCATGCAGTTGTATTGATTATAATATTTGTGTTAATAGTAACAAATGCTTATCTTGCGTACTGAACATTTCATACCCAGATCTCAAAGTGCTTTGCAAATTATGTATCATTATCTTCATTTTTAGATGGGGAAACTGAGGCACAGACAGGTCACAGGACTTGTCCAAGGTCACACAGTGGGAGAGCCACGAATAGATTGTAGGTCTTTTGATTTCCAGACCAGTGGTTTATCTGCTGGAATTTACTGCTTCCCAGTAAATATAGGACTGTATTGGGAGTGGTGTGGCACAATCTGATCCCACTGAAAGCCCCAGACTAGTTCTTCAGAAGGCTCCATTATATGTTCCCATCATGGCTCACCAATAATAGTGCAAACCCTGAGCAAATCTTGGGTGAAATCCTGGCCCCATTTAAGTCAATGACAAGATGTGGGATTTCACCCAATCTGTTTAAGAATGGGGAGGGCATGGGAGGGCAAGGATACCTGGACCTTCTTCTCCCGGTCCTTGTGCAGTTTTGCTGGGGGGCAGGTACACTGTGGCCCTAATTCTTACATATTTTGTATTGTATCTAATCTATCCTAAACTCACACACTGTATAAGAACATAAGAACGGCAATACCAAAGGTCCATCTAGCCAAACATCCTGTCTTCCGATGGTGGCCAGTGACTCCAAGATCTCTTTATTGAGTGGTAACAATTAATTCAGACCCCATCATTTTATATGTATAGTTGAGATTATGTATACCAATGTGCATTACTTTGCATTTATCAACATTGAATTTCATCTGCTATTTTGTTGCCCAGTCACCCAGTTTTGAGAGATCCTTTTGTAGCACTTCACAGTCTGCCTGGGACTTAACTATCTTGAGTAGTTTTGTATCATCTGCAAATTTTGCCAACTCACTGTTTACCCCTTTTTCCGGATCATTTATGAATATGTAAAGTAGGACTGGTCCCGGTACAGACCCCTGTGGGACACCACTATTTACCTCTCTCTTTATGATGGCCACATCCATGTGAAAGATTGGGAAGACATGTGGTAAACTGCACTAAAGCGCATCTCACCCTCACCTGCACTCTAGCCACCAGTCTTTTTCTTTTTGGGACTAGCTCTGACTCGCCAGACCTCCTTCATTGCTCACTGTCTTGCAGAACGGTAGCTGCTAACTATGAAGTAACTTATGTTAACTACAATATTAATTAAAAACAGAGAGAGAATTATTAATTATGATGATTAGGATTTAATGGCATTGCACTGTGCCATTATATTTTATACACGCGGAGATAAGTAGCAGAGTTCTCTTTTAATAGCCAGTGGCTCTACGGAGGCCAAAGAGAAGAAAGAGGCAAAACCTGCCCAGCTAACTCCTACAGTCACCCTAGGCTGAATCTTCCAAATAAGCATCTCTTCATTTGCACCCACTTTTGGAGTCACACAAAATGGTTTGGCTCTTCAATAAAAGATCCCCCTGCTCTCGTATTTGAAGTTTTCAGGATAGTTTTCAGTAGACCTGGGAGAACAAAGTGTTGAATTCCCCGCTTCTCCCTTAACAAATCTTTTATGCTCTTTTCTTGCTTACTTATTGGTTATAGTCTTTTAATTGTTGGGTTTTGTCAAGATGAAATATTTTCTTTCCCTCTCCTCGAGTTCCATAGATTAAAACAGACATATAACATAGTAATGGAAAGTGGCAAATAATATAACATACACACTCACTATTAATGTTAAAAGTGGTGTTATGATCAATGTAGTGCAGGTTATTGTCACTATTTATTTTACTATCCACTGCTTACATTTGATCTTTTGAAATCAATGGCTTCCAGTTCTCATGGGTCAGTGAGACATGGCTGGTAAAGGTATGCTCCACTTCATGTTTATTTGCTGCATGCTCAGGTATGTTTTTCCAGTGTGGCATACAACCAAGAGGCTTGATTCTCTTCCCACTCACACCTGTGCTAATTAGAAGGTAAATCCATTCCAGTCAATTCCTGCTGTAGAATTTGTGGAAGTGAGAGGAGGCTCAAGGTTGTATTATTTTGAGGAACATTTGGTAAACTCCAACTGGTATAGTTAGGATTATTGTTAAAAAGTATAAGATGTTAGCTAATTAAAAAAAACTGGTTTTGCCCTTAATAAGGGCCAGGTTCTGCCCTTAATAAGAACTGCAGAATGATTTCTAACTGCATTTTACATCTAACATCTATCCAATCAGTGGTTTTTGGTTTGTTTTTTTAATTATATGCATTGGACTATCGATATTACATTTTCTGTTCCAATCAAGAGGATTTAATAATCCAAATCTAACTTCTTACTCTTTCACGACACCACGCAGAAAATGTAGATTCCTTTAATCATGAGACAAATGATGGCTATAACCAAGGGATTGAATTTTGGAAATGACTCTAGGACGAAAGAATTCCTGATGGGATTCTATAAATATTAACAAAGAATATTTGTCTTATCTTATTCATTAAGTATTTAACTCTATTCATTGAACATTTTATATGTTAAGAAAGCTTTAGCTTTCTGTCCACACAAAAATCTGTCTGCCTATAAGATCTTTCTGCAGATCCTATCATACTGCCTATTATCTTAGTACCCAAGCATTGATCACAATTATTCATCTGATAAACAGATTTTAATATAAAAATATGCTCATTTCTTAATCAGTGATTTTAAAAAACTCACATTCCTTAAACAGATCTACATTAATTTGTTCCAATGTAATGTTTAAAGCATTAATTAGTTTTAAAAATAATGGCAAAGAAACCAATACTCAGAAAAACTACATTTGGAATCAATTTTTTAATATAGCTATTTCTTTGGGTGTAGAAGGCTAGGCATATTTCAGAGCTGTGTGAAAAAAATTACATTCAAAATGAAACCAGTGAATTTTAGGATTCTTGCCAACTTCAGTTGGGTGTGAAAATGTCTGGCATTTGGCAAGAGTTTTATTTGCAATTGGATTCTCCACCGTCAATTGGCTTTTCTGCCTGGTGGATAAATAATGTGATAAAATATATTTTTTTCTGTTCAGTCTTGCATTTTCCTATCACCATCACAAATTCTATATGGCTTATCTGGTTTTCCCTCCCCTCCATGGTGGGAGGAAGGTATCTTTGGCATTTTTTCCAGCTGGTTGTCTTGCCCAAGATGGAGTTGTGTAGTGCGATGCACTGCAACACCCATCACCCGTGGATGGAACTGCACCACCAAATATCCTACTAACTCAGCAGGGAATCAGACCAAGAAGCTGTCAGTAGAGTGGTGGGAGCAAAGATGGCTTTATGGCACTTTTGCATTTTCCTGATCCCTGAAGCTGGCAGGAGCTGGTGTGCACCTCCCCTCCTCCTTATGATAGCCTCAGAGCTGCTTTTATCTACCCCAGCAGGTAACAGCCAAAAAGGGCCTATTATGCCAGCTGGGTGTCACCAGAGTGCAACATCTCCCCAGTCACTCTCCTGGCATGCTCCCTCCACTGGGGACTGCAAGCAGGGGTTCCATAGAGCCAGATATATGTTTAGGGCACATGTCAAGCCCATTTACACTACAGCAAGGGCCAGGAGCTGACCTGTAGTGAAAAGCAAGAAGAATAAATACATTTTTGGTGGATATTTTGCTGTGCCATATAGTCCTGGAAAGGAAATTCAATCCAGCTAAACAAAACTATTTAAAAGGAAATTGTAGACAGTTCACACTGAATCAAGAAACTTGCTGAATTCCTTTTTAGATGGACTTGGTAAAAGCAAGAGCTTTCCCCATCTCTGGCCCTTTATTTAGGATAAGATATTTTTTGTGTGCTCTGAATCATAGCTAGAAATGGAGGAGAATTTCCCTGTTGTTTCAGTGATTCCTAGGAATCATTTCAGTGGTCAAAAATATTCTGAAGTAACACATCTACATACAACAGAATAATTTTCCTTTCTCTGCTAACCCTTCTTCACGCAGCTCAGGAAAAGAGAGAACTCATTTAGCTTCTTAAACGTAGGTGTCGAAATCATTAATAAAGGAAGTGCCAATAAAAAAAAATCTGGTGATACTATAATGGTGGAGATAAAACACTGCAATGAATAATTAGATGCTAGCATCAAAATGCTGCATGAAACAAAAACAGTAGGGTGTTTCAGAGACTCACCATTTAAAGCATTTTTAAATTTTATCTTTACCTGCACTCTTTAATCTTTTATTTTGCCTTTTTATTTTTCTTCCCTGTACCTTGTTGCTCTTTTGTTTTACTTTCTTTTGACTTCTTTTTAATGCATCTTCTTCCACTTCCATCCACCCCCATGGAGTTCTGTACTTTCAGTTCTTTCTCTGCTCATCTTACAGATAATAGAATCCAAATGTAAGGCTGATTACAGATTTTAGGACACAGCAGAATTCTAAAATATGAAACCATTTGGACTTAGACCACAGGACCTACTGGAAATGTGTACCATAATGTCCACTTGAACTTTGACATGCACTGGGTTATGTTAGACTAGTTTAATGATATTGCAAGATAAATTATGTCTAAATCAGATGTAGTGTTCAGACCTAGGCCAAAATGCAGCCGTGTTAAGTCTCTGTGACTAAAATCCATGCTGGAAGAAAAGAAGAGCAATACCTGAGGAGAGCCCTAGAAGCATTATGCCTATGCAGTGGTGGCCCAGCTGTATTGCCTCAGTGGAGTTGTAAGGAGCACTCTATAAAAAGGTAGATGTTACCTGCCTTGTGTAATTGGGCAGGGTGACAACCACACCTCTTCTGCTCTGACATACCTGCTCTGAGTCCTATATTGCTGTGGTCAGTGCTGATCTGCCTTCCCGCCTCCACATACTCCACTGCTCCTGGAGAACTGGCAACCAAACTTCAGGCGCCTGGGGCCGAGGATGGATTTCTTCCAACTCGAGGGCACCCATAACTTATCTCCTAGTTTTTATAGGAATTAAGCTGGATTTGGAAAAAACTATAGGCTATTTTCCACAGTGTAAAAACTAATAGTAATTAATAATAATATCATATATTCCTTAAGGGGACAAAATGTGGGTTTAATTAATACTAGAACCAGTCATTTGATTGCCACAGCTACTGCAGCAAAATAATCATGGTTCCGTTGCATGATGTGGGTCAAAGCTATTTGAAACCAGTGTAGATGAATGTGTGGGGTATGTAACTTCCAGACAGTTATGTTATCAGACTGGGCATCTTTCTGTTCTATACTGGGGAAAGTCACCTCAGAATGTAAGGGTTAGAGGAGGAGAGAAACCACATCCACCCTTCGGGTGAGAGCTGCACAACTTCTTCCAGGGTGCGGGGCAGAAGCCCAGTGTATATTCCTGACCTTCTCTGCTCCCCACTGAAGCTGCAGAGGATGGGAGAGTAGCTATCGTTGTAGAGTTAATTACATGTCAGCAGGAATAGGAAGTGGGGGTGGGGGAGAGAGAGAGAGATCAGGACAGGTCCATGCTCATTTATATGGTTTTTGAATTTGTTTAGTTAAGAGAACTGTTCGATGTTGGAGGAGGTTATAGACTTACAAGGAGAACCCTGGTTAGTCTCCATTTAGAGTTGCCAGTCAGGAATGGTCACCTGTGGCCCCTTTATTTCTCTGTCAGCTGACTCTTAGTCAGCCGAAAAGAACCCGCCCCTCACTGGGAGGTCAGGGAGGCAACAAGCACGCACAGTGCTTCCTCAGTAGCATTGTCAAATGCCTGACTTACATACAGCGACTGGGCTGGGCAGTCTTCAGGGAGCCGCTTGCCCCATCAGTATGTGATAGAATCTCTCTGGTGACACTGCACTGCGGGCACATCCAGAACTGTGACCAGGGCTACCAAGGGAGGAACTCATGGTGTGGACATTATCCAGTGTTATAAACATACAACCAGGCTTGTTACATTGGCTGAGTTTCATTTACTCCATGTCTCCATTCAGTGCCAGTCACTTGTTATAGAATAACTGTGTTATGAAATGAAAATGGGGACCACAGATGCACAGGGACAATATTTTGTGTTTTTACTGTCTGTCTGTCACAGTTCATAGTGTTTAGCAAGCAGTTAAAATATGAATTGTTCCTGCAGTGCTACTGTAGAGTTACATATTTCTGTCCAAATAAAAAGAGGCATTATGAATGTTGTATGTTTGCTCTAGTGCTGAAAAGATTTGAAAGCTGAAAGTATCCTAGAGCAATGTATTGTACGTATAAGAAACTTTCATTGGATACATATATATATAAGCATCAGCATGACCACAAAACAAAAAATGGTGTCTCTTTTTTTTTTCTGGCTCGTGCTATTTCTAAAGCCCTTATCATTTTGGTATCTTAGCGCCTGGTTTTCAAAGAAGTTCCATGCTCACTTTCATGTTCAAACTGTGCATGCATTTGCATTCATACAGAAATTACTGTTAAAAACTTGCCATCTTTGCGTTAGGTAACCAGATTATTGTTGTTATTTGCTCTTTATATTATGGTAGTATCCAAAATCCTGGATTGAGGGTCCCATTTGGAAACAACCAGTTTTGGTCACATGTGTATGCACACAAACAAAGTCATCATGAGCACAAATGACATCATCAGATACAAATCTTGTGTGCCTAACTTGTTTGATGCTGTGGTCTTTTAGCTCTTAGAAAGAGTACCAGAGAAATTGGAGAGAGGTAATTGTTAAGATAACAGAAACCATAAGCTATAGCTAACCAAGTTGGAAACATATATATACTATATTTCCCTGATCTGAAATAGATCATGGCTGAGATTTTCAAAGCTGAGAAAGCACTGGATACCTAATACCCATTAAAGTTTAATGGATTTGGGCACCCAAATTGCATACTATATGTCTGTCTCTGTGGCTTATGGGGGAAAACATACACATTAAGGTGGGAAACATTTCAAATCTTTTTTATCAAATAGTAGTCTCTAGCAAAAGAGAGAATATTTTTAACTCTTTTTTAATGACTGATCTGTTCTCTTTCATCGTACATGTTATACTATACACCTAATAGAAACCCGTAATTTTATTTTTAATGTGAGTTTCTTATTAACAGAGAAGTTTGCATTGAGTTTAATCCCTGAATGAAAATTATGGTGATTGAAGTGAGAGTAGTCCACGAAATCAGGACTCCAAAATCCATAGCTGGCTTGATTTTCTGAAGTTCAGAGTACCCAGCAGCTTCCCCCATTTGAAATTATCACAGTCCCAGAAGTGCTTCAGAAGATCAGAACATAACTGATTGTTTTAAAGTTATTCCTGGCAGGAGTTGTTTTTTGGATCTTTGCTTCCAGGAAAGAGCCAGAAATGTTGCAACCCAGAGTTCTGTGAATGGCCTGCACATGTAGACCAGGTATTTAACAGCTTTCCTACAGATACATGGTATCAACAGTTCCTCCAGTCTCCTGCCATGATGTACTTCCATCCAGTATTACATAAACTGTGGACAAAATGGAGTTAGTACCATTTTCAAACAGAGCTTAATTTAATACCAGGTTTCTGACTATGTATTATATTTTGGCATCAATAAGGAATGCCAGGTCTGGCATGTAAAAGAGCCAGAGCAATGTAAAAGGGCATTGAAGGTCCCAGTTCCCGCCAGGGCAGAATTTCCACACTTCAGAAACTGATGAAGACAGCTGCAGGACTCAATTATGTCATCACTAATGTTCCTCCATTATATATAACCACTCAGAAAAAAGATCATGTAATCCCTGCCTTGGACCTTCCATCAAGCTGCTTATTGTGTGGCTCACTTTATGGGGCATGACATCACGAAAACACAAGGCTCTCACTGAGGTTCCTGCTACAGAATGCTCCATCCCCCTTCCGTGTTTTGGTTAAACAATTTCCGTTTAACCAAAACACGGAAGGGGAACTGTTTATGGAACCGTTTATGGAACTGGGTTTAAAAGACCATCAAAATGAAAACTGTTTCCTTTTGGTCATGCTACATTTCTGAATCTGCAAAAAGCAAATGTCCAATGAAATGTGTATGTATTTGTCTAAAATACGGATTGAGAGGTGGCTCTTTTATTTATTTATTTATTTTTAAATATCGGTAGGCTAGGGGGTGAAGAAAATTGGTACAGTTTCCCTTTTAATGAGATAACGTCACTGGAATCAGCATTGTGTCAGTGTCAAACGGATTTCTTTGATAATGGAACTAAGAACCACCAATGTGTGTCTGACAAGACCTTTATTTGTCTTGTGGCCTTTGCATGAGTTGATATATTTAGATATATTTCAATTCATGTTATAAATTAAACTGTAAATTTCTTGGGACCAGGCACCATTGTCATAGCGTGTGTTTTCTGTGAAGCTGAGCACTCTGCTAGACTGATAAAAAATAACGACTCCCATGTGAGGAAGTGGCCAAAAGGCTGCAGTACCATTTTCACCTGAATTGGTTTTAATCAAAGATAACATCTGGATGGAACAATCAGACTCAATAGCTTACTTGGCTGGGGAGGGAATCCTTTAAACTAACTATGCATCCTTTTTGAGTACGAGGTGCAGAGAAAATCAATTCTAAATCTGTTTAAGGCAGGGGTGGGCATACATCTTAATTTTAGTAAGGGTTTTGACACAGTCCCACATTACGTGCTCATAAGCAAAGTAGGTAAATGTTGTCTAAGTAAAATTACTATAAAGTGAGTGCACAACTGGTTGAAAGACCATACTCAAAAAGTAGCTATCAGTGGTTCACTGTCAAACTGGGAGGGCATATCTAGTGGGGTCCCATGGGTCATTCCTGGGTCTGGTGCCATTCAGTATTTTCATTCATGACTTAGATAATGGAATGAAGAGTACGCTCGTAAAATTTTTAAATGACACCAAGCTGGGAGAAGCTGCAAACAATTTGTAAGGTAGGATTAGAATTCAAAATGACCTTGACAATTTGGAGAATTAGTCTCAATTCAGCAAGATGAAATTCAACAGCAACAGTGCAAAGTATTTCACTGAGAAGGAAAAATCAAATGAACAACTACAAAACTGGGAATAACTGGCTAGGTTGTAGTACTGCTGAAAAGAATCTGGGGGTTAAGTACATTGAAATTGAATATTAGTCAACAATGTGATAAATAGTATCATTCTGGGGTATATTAAGAGGAGTGTCATATGTAAGACACAGAAGGTGACTGTCCCACTCTCTTGGGCCCTGGTGGGGCTTCAGCTGTGTCCACATCTGGGTGACACACTTTAGGAAAGATGTGGACAAATGTGAAAGAGTCCAGAGGAGAACAATAAAAATGATAAAAGGTTTAGAAAAGCTGACCTGTGAGGAAAGGTTCAAAATACTGGGGATGTTTAGTCTTGAGAAAAGAAAAGTGAGTGGGGACCTGGTAACAGTCTTCAACTATGTTAAGGGCTGTTCTAAAGAGAACTGTGATCAATTGTTTTCCATGTCCACTGAAGGCAGGACAAGAAGTAATGGGCTTCATCTGCAGTAAAGGAGATTTATGTTAGATATTAGGAAAAGCTTTGTAACTATAAGGGTAGTTAAGCTCTGGAATAGGTTTGCAAGGGATGTTGTGGAATACTCCTCACTGGAAGTTTTAAAAAGCAGGTTGGACAAACATCTGTTCATGATGGTCTACTTGGTCCAGCCACAACGCAGAGGTCTGGACTTGATGACTTCTTGAGGTCCATTCCAGCCCTACATTTCTGATTCTGTGATCTGCCCTAGTTAGGGCCTTGATTTAAGCTCTACAGGCAGCATGACAACAGACATTTGAGCAGTTTCTACCCCCTCCCCCATCAGACTGCTATTAACTCAGTTAAAATGTATATGACCATAGAATGGGCATGGAGCATGGGTGAGCAAAGGAGTGGGAGGACCTCAGGGCCACTTGGTTTACAAAAAGGCATCACAGCAAGGCTGTCCTTTGCCCCCTCTTACATTTCTTATTACAGTACATTAAAACCCTTTGCTCTGTCAAATTGACAAAGGCAGCTATAAAAGGGGTTCTTTCTAATACACAGTAATATAAACTATGTTTGTACACTTACCACATAATCCCTAATTACTTCCATACTTTTATGTGTAGAGAGCTTTGACGCTTGCATTTCTGGATACTTAGTGAATGGAATAAAATCAGAAATTATTTCTTTATAAATATGGGGCAAAATGTGCAGGGGGGATTAACTTCTAGATTAGTGACATAGCTCATATTTCAGAATAAATATACAAAGTGTCATTGATCCACTAAGTGTCAAATCAAAATATGTGACACCAACAAAACTCGTGTATGACCCTGACATTCCTCTAGTACTTAAAGCAATTACCCTGCTGTTTAATAACAATGTTTATGAAATTGCTTTTTGATTAGCTATCATCTATGTCATACCTATGTCAATAATTCTCAGTGATGCCTGTGTGTGACCTTTAACCTTACTTTAAAAGTAATTTCCATTGTATAATAGCAGGAAGACACTTTAGGCAGTGTGTAATGGGCACTTCTCATAGCAACTGTAATTGTTTGACTTTTGGCCTTGAAACATAGAGGCCTAAAATGTAACCCCCTTCCCGGCCTGCAAGCAAATTGTACGTCTTGTGCTTCCATAACAACTTTGAGAAAATGTTCCAAGTCATACCCCAATGAGAAAACGTACACACAATTTCAATTTCAGTTTGTAATACTTTTTCATAGAGAGGAGGGTTATCGTTAACGAATGCTACATTATGAAAATGGCAACCCAGTTTTTCCCCATTTCACCTTTATTCCGCCATGTAATGTTCTGCCCGCACTTCAGAATGTAGTCCATTACCCTAACTAAGCTGGTTATAGACGTCAGCACTTTTCCAAGATGTCTTTTCTTCTTCTATCTCCCTCCCTACCCTCCTCCTTTTTGCTTCTATAATTGTTTTGTGGAGCTGAGACAGGCACCATGCACAGAAACTTAAAACTGGTGTAACATGAAAATACTGCTTCTCCAGATGCTTCCATGTTCCAGCTCAGGATATATGCAGCTTGCAACAACAACATCCAAAGAGGTCTCAAAGGATCTCCAGAAAGAGACATTATTAGCCCAGTGCTCCATAAATATAGATTCTGCTGTGTTAAAATTAGTTGACATGATTACCATGTCAGGCAGGAAAAAATATTCCAACCTGTAGGTAGAGAAATTGATGCACAGCATCCACATCAGATACAGAGACTCGAGGTAGGTGGATGGACCCATATATATCCCCACATATAGAACATCTAATGGAAAGTGCACCAAGCAAACATTAGCAATCCAGCACGTCAGGTTGGTTGTGGATACTCCCTGGAGATCATGTTTTCCAAAACACCCATGAAATCAGGTAAACCATTTATGAAAAATGTAATCCTGCTCCCATGA
Source organism: Caretta caretta (assembly GCF_965140235.1). NCBI lineage: Eukaryota > Metazoa > Chordata > Testudines > Cheloniidae > Caretta > Caretta caretta. Next base: position 21,865,696 of record NC_134217.1, read on the forward strand.
CTCATGCAAAGACATAGGCAACAACAGCGCTGTATTCTTCACATAGACCTGTTAGTCCTGTGTGGGTGAGAAAATCATAATTCCAGATTCCATCCACAACATGACAGTTTTCTGCCCCGCTTTTAGTCAAACAGAGCAGTAATAGTAACAAGAATGAGACTGCTGACTTGTGGGTACTCTATACAACCTAGTTGTAACCTTTGCCCACTTCTCAACAAACCTGTGGAAGGAGTAGTGGTAATTCAGTGTGCCATTATTGGATATGGTCCACACTTTATCTGATTCCTGAGATTATCCATGGTTGACTTAAGCAATAAGAAATACACTCCTGCCTATGTTTGGCCTGAACTTGACTGTTTTAAGGGTTTTTCCTTAGGCTGCCTCTCCCACTCTGTCCCTAGTCCCTTCTGTCTCAGAGACAGACTCAAACTCTATTATATTCCTGGGTCAAAGCTAATAGAGCCCATCTGATCTGGCTTCAGAGCTGGTAAGTCAGCAAAAGAGCTCTGCACTTATGTGCAGAATCCTAGAATCTGATATTGGTTTCCAGCTGTAATGTTTTGGGATTGAAATATGACATGACAACAGCTGCTGTTAGGAAGTGCCTTTGTGTTTCCAGTGGAAACTGGTTCATTTTGACTAACTTATGAGGATTTGAAGATGAAACTTTGTACATGCATGGTAAAATGTAAGCATTATTATTTTTAGTAATGATTCCCCCCAAAACAAGCACACTCTAGCAGTCAGAAAGGAATGTAGGCAGTGCTGCATGTACAAGTGTGGCTAATAGGACCATGTTGTTTGTGTGCAGATCTCCTAAAGTGCACACTGAATGAGGCAGGGCACAGTGGCCGTACACGGAGGCAGGTTGGTAAAATGCACACTGAAGGAGGGAGTGCCCAACCTTAGCCCTGTCATTTTCTGACTTTGGATTGCTTCACAGTGCAACCTTGACCTCTTGTTAGCTGATTTTATTTTTAATGAAATATGTTTGCTCACAGATTTTATGTGAAACACAAGCTGGACCCATGAGCTATGTTGAAGCTGCTTACATTTCCTCTGGGTACAGGCAGTTTGTTCATAGGGGCTAGCAACTCTTCTGGTCCTGTTTTAGAAGTCTGAGTAGATGACGAAGCTTCCTTGCTCTTACCAGTTAACTGTTCCCCTAGATTGTCTCCTATTAATATGCCATAATATGTTGATGTAAAACACTTAAATGTTTCCATATGTAATAAAAGGTCAGGCATATTATTCTTTTATTACCAAGAGTCATATATCATGTACTGCACAGGAAATTCTACTTTCAAGCAAAATAGGAAGATAAATATATTGATTACAACTTATATGTCAAATTAGCTTGAACCGTTTGTGTAGGTATCAGGTTTTTACATTTGAGAATGTATGGTAGCTAATCACAGATCCTTCTGTGTGTTTTTTCTGAGCATGATACTGAGAGTAGGATTATGCTGAGGGAGTAAGTGTCTGCATTCTTTTGTCTGCCTGAACAGTCAGGACCGCACGGAGTAGGTCTCTGCTCACTTACTTCCCTCCTCCTAAGCCAAACACTGGTCCTCATCTGGTGGTCAAGAATTCGAGGCTGGAGAAGCGCATTCTCTTGCTGCTGCTGCTGCCTTCATAGTGAGTAGCACGTATTTCTCATAAGATATGAAGAACCCTGAAATACCAAACTTTGGCCCTCCCGCCTTCTGCCTCAGTCCACACCTCCCTTTTTAAAAGAAAGTATTCAAAACATTTCTGACCGGTCAGCTTTTTCTCTGTCAACCCATCATAAAACAGGCTGAGGTTACAGAGATCCAGCCACCTCTGCAAGAGGAGGATGCTACAGCTGTGACATAATTACATTATCAACTTAATTAAGGAAGTGAATGAAACTAAAGAGAAAACAAAACATCCGAAGAGAAGGCTAGAGGTAGGAAGTAAAGGTAATATGGGGAAGGGTAGCATGCAGAGGATGTGTTAAATTTATCTCTAAGGGGTTTAATAGAGATCCCATATGTAGTGAAAATCATTAGGGTATCATCCAGCGATCTTTATTTTCAAAAGAACCTGTGACCAAGCCAGGAAAACATGGGATGGGATGGTATCATGGCACCCCCAGAAACAAAGCTATATATACATGGCACCACAATAGTTCAAATTTTCAGGGGGCTGAACCAAGTAGTTGAGGCACTGAAACAGAGAACATAGTACTTAAATGTATTCCTGTGTCAAGGCTTTTGCAAGGCTACTTTTGGTAGAACAAAGCCCAGTCCTGTAGTCCTTGTACACCCAAATCTCCCATTAACTTCTGTTGTTGTGTAGGCTCAGGCTCCTTATTATTCTCACCCAAATATATTAATTGCCCCAAACCAATAAATGTTCTTTTTTGATAAGATAACAAATATAATCCAATACAGAAATATGCCCTTCTTTTACTTTTGATTTGTAAGTATGTTTTAGTGCAAAAATAATAGGAGGGAGGGGGTTGCATTTCTCCTGATCCTTTATTTGCTGTCAATGTACAACTATGCACTAGTCTAAATGTCACCCATATGTGGAACAGTGGTTGCACCAGAGCATTCATGGTGAGATGTCTAAAGGGGTGTCAGCAAATTGGACAGGGTATAATTTTAGTCAATGTGTTCTTGTCTTATTTTAGTTCAACATAATTTCCCAGTTGCAATTCTTCTGAGTGACACACAGAATGCAAAACAACATAAAAGGTCTGCCCTGAGGCAGATGTGTGTCCGTGTAGGACTTTAATTATTCTTTTTGAATCATGCATAATATGCAAGCTCAATTTCTTGCATAAAAGTCTGATGGAAAAATTGTGTATCACCTGTATAAGTATTTTATCATAGTCCTTACATTTTTAGAAGTGCTGAACATAGGAAAGGTCCGTGTTAATCAAGTACTCTTTGGATTTTTCAGACAACATTTGGGAGAGAATGGAAAAGAATTGCTTCCATGGTGTTTTGCAATGGCATTTAAATCATTGTTTTTAGAAAGGCCTTCTTTTTTCATTCAACTGCTGTGTGTTTAAATGGCACTTCCAGTACATGTACAGTACAGTACCCGAGACATGTTAGAATTTATTTGAATTTCTTTCAATATGTTTTCCTTCTAACATCTGAGAGCTGGATCCTTCTCTCATTTACATCGCTTTTATACCAATGTAATTCTATTGGCTTCATGGAGTGACTTCTAATTTACACTGGTACGAGTGAAATCAGAATCAGATCTTAGCCGTCTAACAAATATTATTAAACTTGCTTTTTTGAAGCACTTGATGTATCATTTTAGATTAGTAGATAAAAAAATTAAAAGGGTGTGTTTTCTCCTTGAGTTTGAAGAGCACTCAAATGTAGATGGTTCTAATGAAAACTGTTTTTCATACAGAAAAACAGATAGGGTTATACCAAATTAAGAGTATCTGCACATTTGTGCCACAGATTATGGGTCTGATCCAAAGCCCATTGAAGTCTTTCCACAATAGTGGGAACATATACATGGTAATGCATTGAATCTTTGACATGCTGCTCATAAAGTTCTATGCATGTCCTAATCCTTAGGGAAGAAAGACGAATCATGAAATAGAGCTGTGAATCTGCTATTTTGGGATGACATCAGGCAATTGATATTAGTTGAAATTTGAGCCACAGGGGCTGCCAGCTTTTTGGAAATCTGCCCCCTTCATGCCATTTCTAAATTAGCAAATACAAGCTTTAATTTTATGTAATAACGTAGCCATTTTTTAGAAAAAGCAGTCATAATTTAAATTTTTGTTAAATTACAGACAGAAACCTGGAGCTAAAGAATTGTTGAATGCACTGCTTTGCTGCACCCTAGATTAGATATTAGATCAAACAGTAACTTGCACAGGGACAAAATGGCAACATGTTGCATTAAAAAGAACCAGGCTCACTGTTTAGACTGTCAGTGTCCCAGCACAGTTCTCTAAAGTTTGCTTTCTTTGTTTGTGTTGCTCTGTCCCAGTTTAAGTAATCCACTTGTTTATTTGGTCACTGCCTGGCTATGGATTTTTTAAAAGCATAAACTGTTTGGAGTTAGTCAGGAGAAAAGTACTACACCCACTCCCAAACTCGGCAGATTAAAAAGCTGGATGCTTAAAACTGCTACTATGGGAAAATTTAATCACTCCAATTAGGATCATTTGTATTTCCAGTCATGAGTCTGTCCTCATCTCCCTGCAAATGCATGTGTTGAGGCTTTTCTGCTGCCTTTAATGTGAGTTACACACAGGGAGAAGAAATGTTTTTCCCAGGGTTTTGTTTTTGTTTTTTCCAATTTACAACATGACAAATACGTAAGTACAATAGCTGTTAGTTTTATAATGAAGAAAAAAATCAAATTATCCTGTAGTTTAAAGGATACCAAAGAGAAACCCAGAAAATATCGGTGAAGATCATGTTTAATTCAGATGATATAAACCAACAGTTTTAGGCAAGTTCAATTTTCTTCTCAATTGTTTGGGCACTCTAATGTACAAAGTTCTATAATTTACACCCAGGAGGTTTTCCTGGCCTGCAGCCCACTGACTGGCAGTGACCTTGTGCTAACTGTCTGTCAGAAATGGTCACTCAGAATTTGTTGGTATGAAATGTGTTTGGTGCCTTTCCTTAGAAACATAATAGACAGCTTTGCTTTCACACCTCTTAATAGCCTTTTTAAAAATAGTTTTTCTAGCAGGATGCTTTTTTAGTCCTCGGATCTTTACGCCTCCACATTTTTCAGAATTTATTAAAATTATTTTTATATTTTATATGTTTTTATCCTAAATTTCCTGATCCACACTGTGATGCTGCCAGTTTAGAAACTCCAGCTGTTGTGAGTCACAAGGGTAGGCTGTCAGTGGCAACTAGATCACATAGGCAGGGAAATGTTATTTGTAAAATCAAAGACTTAACCATTTGAGGCTGGGCTTTGAGCTCTGTCAGGTTGCAGAAATGTAATATGGACTGTCATGTTGCGTTAGGAAATCCTCGCTTTGGCTCCCATGCTCTAATAACCTCATAAGCTATTTGTGGTATGTGTGTGGATTTTTAAATATTGTCTTTGTTTAAAATATTAGATGTATTTGGTTCCATAAACCTAGCATAGAACTATATTTAGAAGATGTACTGCAAGTCCTCTATCCTCAGTCCTGGGGTCTTAAAATTCCTCCTGTCCCACAAGAAGGGAAAGCATTTTTACAGGACTCCAATGTTATTCAATGGAAAGCCAGGAACAATTTTAAACTTCCAGGTCTCTATGAGCTCTATTCAGAGCAAAAATTATTTGTGCCTCCCTGTAGGGTGTGAGACTGTGGAAGCTACAATGCATGTGTGTCCTGCTGAGCTGTTCTTGTAGGTGATTTACTAGCTGTGGAAGTTATTTTTATTTTTTAGGATTGTAAAGATCTGCAGTGGAGAGCTACCGGGTGGAACTGAGAGTTAAAACTAATCCTGATTCAGATTGGATAAAAATGTCCTTCCACAGATGTGATACGGATATGTAGGGAGTTAACATGGGTTGCAGATTAAATTAACTGTCTTCTGCAACCAAGGATCATGAGCCTGCAGTTCATATTCTTGCAAGAAAAAAACACAAACCTTTTTTTAAAAAACTAACTTTAAGATTGAATTAATGGTTTACTCTCTCTTTGACTGAGAGCAGTACCTCTGAATAATTTGGTTTTGTTGTGCTACACTAGTAGTGATACAATTTTAAGATTGTCCAGCTGTTTAAATGCATGATTTCGGCCTGTCAGCCCTAGAGAAGCAAACTATTCTAATACGGCTCCCAAGGTCTACCTGAGCAGACTTGGTGGAAGCTCCTTACATCATCATCCTTGGCCCTATACTGTATCTGATAGCCACAATAGGATTAATCCAACAAGGAAAGGAAAACTAGAACTCATGTGCCATTAGCGTAGTAAGGAGACAATTTTATCTCCTAAAATATGGTTAGGCTCAGTGGGTGCTAAACTGGGCACAAGCCTGCAGAAATTCTGTGGCTCCACAACCACAGAACTGTGTATTATCTGAACAAAGCCATGAATTATGACTTCCGATCATATGCCAATACAGTGTCCTTTAAATATTCAAATCAACCAAAAGCTCTCACACCTCTACCCCCTCTGCCTCCTTGGGTACAGAAATAGTCATATCTTTTTGTTCTTGATTAACTGAATGATGCTTGGAAATCATCAATTTAAAAACCATCAGTCAAAGATACTTGAATGATCTCTGCCCAGACATAGTAGATTTAAATTATCAAAGTCCTCATAGAGGTGTCTAAAATATTTTTAATAATTCTCTCACTATATAGCAAATTTGATGCTAATTACAGTTATTTACATTCTCCCACCCCTCCAAAAAAAGAGGGGTGCCGTGGGGGGGGGTTATCTAAGTGAAATGGAAGGAAGTTTGGATTCATAATGTGCAGTGACAGCTCCTGCACTGTGATGGGGAGGGACAATTTGAGATGTCACAGGGCTATGCTCAGCTTTATAGAGATTGGATTTCTCTACATGTTGAAGTATGAGGAAGGCTAAATAACTCAGGTGTCAAAAGCACCAAAGAATTATGTTTTGTCTGGCCTATGAGAGGATAAATCTAATTTCTTGCTTATAGCCACAAGATGTCCCTTTAAGTGCAATAAAAATTTAGCATTTTCCCCTCCTAATTGTCTTTTATAATATTCTCAAATTTATTAAAACAAGATTTTCCATTTTTTAAATATATTTTTTTCACTGATAGATTGTGCTCTTTAGTATCATTTTACCTAATTTAATACAATTTGTTCCATCCATTGGTTTTCATGGAGATACAAGCTGTTCGTTTGTGAGAGAGCTGGCATAGGAGAAAATGCTGGCAAAGAGTCACCTCCAGGAGTTTATTCAGATTTCAAAGTTGTATGGGGCCATCCGCCATTTTGAAGCAGATTAATGTTAAGGGTTTTTTGGGGGGGTTGGGGCTCTTAATTTTTTTAAAAAATTACTCCTTCCCCCCTTTATGAATCTTTAGCAGTGTGAGTCACAGTGTTGTTTTGTTGGCTGAAATACAGTAAAAGAAATATCTAAGCTTGTAAGAGGGGCTTTCTTTAAAATGTGGATTGCCAAATAAAAACAACACAGGTGTCTTAATTATTTGTACAGAAGGAAAAAGTAATTCTGAGTGGATGTGCTATAATGATTAGAACGCTAAAGAGGAGAGGCCACAGTAAGTAAGATTCTTGCTTCTTCTCTATTGCGAATGTTTTCCTCCATGTTCCACTTTATCTCGTTCCTTGAAGTGTTGTGATCCATACTTCTTGGGAAAAAAAAAAAGTTGGCTCTGTATGTATTAAAAACAGGCCAGACTACTGACACTGGGGAAGTAAAAAGAGTATCTGTCAGATTGTCAGTCAGATGTCAAGCAAAAATTCCTGTGGCCAGAGTATGGTAAGGAATTCTGCAAATCCATTTTTATTTATTTAGTTAGTTATGTATTTAGTTATCTGTTTGTTTTCTGGCTGTTGAGACAATCACTCCACCATGAAGCCTCCCCAGCCCCTACACAGGTACCATCTGGCTTCCTCATGTGGCGTGCCCTCTAGCATAGGGTGCTTCCAAACGCTGGGATCCAAGCCCTTGGCAGCAGGAAGGAGTCAGTAATTGGACTTTCTCCTCCCTTTTGCTCTTCCCACCAGCTATTACTTCATACCTGAAAGAAGAGAGCCACAGCCCTCCAGCAAAAAGTTTCATTCTGTTTCAAACGCGGACCAACAAGGTTTTGGCACTGTTGCCCCTCAAGTCAGCCATTAAGGGCTCTTTCCTGATTCCCCAGCCACAGAGTCTTTCAGCTCTGCCATGTTCTTACCTCCGCTTGGCTCAGTGAGTGAAAGACTAAGATCCAGATTCAGGCGTATGTAATCAAGAATATATTTTACAAGTATAATATGTTGCATATGAATATTTGGTCCACTTTTGTATTGCAAAATATTATCCAAATACTAAGCAGACCCATGCTTACTTACCTAACCTTGCTATGGGAATGATTTAGGGAGGCAACAATCAGTCCTCATATAATAGAGGATTGAAGCCATTGTCCAGTTTTGTCCACATACTTGCTACTGCAGAGGAAGATTAGATTTGTAAAGTTACACCCCAAGTCACACCATGGTGAACCACCTTTCCCCCTGCTAATATTGTCCTTTTGTTAGAGAGAGTAATTTGCTACGGTATCTGAGTTTATTGGTAAAAATGAAACAAATTGTTTAGTTTCGGCTTTCATCTGTAATGGTCCTTCAGTGCAAGCTCGGACATTTTTGACTGTTTGTTAAATAGCTGATTTGCAATCACTCACAGAGAGCATATATTGACTCTCCTTCTGCATATAATGAGTTATTCATCACTGTAAAGTCTCCTATAACTTTCTATTGAACTTTCCAAAGAGGAAACCCTACTGTGTGTTAATATCCTGTGCTCAAATAACAACTTCCAGTTCTATTTAGCTCCAACATTTTTTTGAGCCACATTATTGAAAACTTTACTGTTGACTTTTAATCATCAGTCTCATTCTGGGACTTACCTCTTGTGTCCGGTAAAGAATGTGTAAAATGTATTTGTGTTCCAGTTGATCTTGGTACCTTGTGCAGGCAGGGAAACATTTCTTTTTTCTGTTCTCTCTGGTTTTGGTGTTTTTCGTAACCCTATCAAAGTAACCATGAGCCTTGTTCTCTTGTCTCCCTGGCCATCTGCTTGAAGCATCTGGTAATCAGGTGCAAGCCCCCACATCCAGAGCATTCATGCTTAAATTTGCAGCTACCTTGCCACCCACATTGGCTTTTGTTAAACTGCCAAAATGTACCTGTTTGTGTACTGGATGTCAAGAATGGGACTGAAATACCATCATCTATCTGCTGAAATTGTGATGGGCTGGTGTGACGGTATCGCCTTCAAACAGAGATAAAAATCAGCCCTCTCCCATTTTTTTCAGCTAGAGTTTCCAGCTAATCTTTGCTCCAACTGCTCATCATATCCAAGCCATGTGCATGCCACACAAGTACCGTTTTGAGTTGCAAATCATTCCTCAAAGAAATATCTCAGATTAAAAAAGGTTGATGCTTTATTTTATTTGTCATTTTGGAATTCTTTCTTATCCTGCAGCCCTTTTTCAGTCTTAATCATCTTTGCGTCTCTCTCTCTTTCTCCAGGTAAGAGAGATAAATAGACACTCCCTTCTTCTCCACATTTTAATATTATGTCTGGATTTGGGGGGATGATGATGCATTTCCCAGCAGAGTAGCTAAGTACAACAAACTGCCAAAATTAGGCTTTGGGTTACTGGCTGCAACTGAAATCTGGCCCACTGCGTTTAGAGGTAGAAAATTGTTTATGTGAAAAGCTCAACATGCAACAGCACCTGGGTGCTTTCCTGTACCCCTACAGAGATATCACAAAACTAAAAAAGCTGTATGCCCTCTGATTTGTTTTTCTGCAGCCCCAGATCAAAAAAATGAAACACGTCTTGCTTTTGGCTTTTGTCACAATATAAGCTCACCCTGTTGTTTATTCCACTACTAATAGCAGCACCAAAAAGGGCACGTAATGTCTGTAACTTTTAAAAAGATATAGATCCCTGAATACTTATTAGTTATTGCATTTGAATACTATATTAGTTACTGCATTCTGTGGCCAAATTCAATAGGTGTCTCATATATACTGCCAAAGGCCAAGTTTGGTTCTTAGGATCTGTAGCCATCTCAGCTATGACAGGTTTGAAAGGCATACACCACTTGCTATTGCATATTCATACGTACTGCTGCATATAAGTTGAATTTAAAAGTCTCTGCTGAAGTGTTTGATTTAAATCTCATTAATTCAAAAGACTTTATGGATGGAGTTTTCTAAAGGAATTAGGTACCCAACTGCCACAGAAAGTCAGTGAAAGTTGGGCTTCTAAATCCCTGAGGCCTTATTGAAAATCACCACTTGAGTGCTTAAAATAGAGATCTCCACGTATTAAGACTATTGTTCTGGGAAATCCGTAGGAATTGTTACAGAATGCTAGTGCACCAACAATATAAGCAAAATTGGTAAAAATTTGGCTCAGCCGTTTTCAGTAAATATGTGTGCAAACATGGAAAATAGGTGTGATGATGTTAAGGTATTAGCTGCTTGTTGTAATGAGAAAATTTGTTCATGAAAGGTACAGAGAACAATAACAAAGAGGTAAAATTTCACATTGATCTGATAAGTCCGCCTCACTATAAAAGTATTTTTTTAAGATGGTAGGTAAGATTGGATTCATGTGTGCATAGGGGCAAGGGTTACACACCAAATGAAAAATGGTAACCATTACTCTGATTACTTGATGCAAGTAGGTATTATGTTGCACTTGATGTACCTGTCTATATATTTTTCCTGCCAAACTACTTACTCATCATTGACCTCTTTAAGTCTGATGTAAAAATGCAGAAATGCTTATAATACAGTTCTTTAGGAAGTTTAAATAAACTTGAAGAAATAGAAGCATGGTTAATTATAATTATTCCATGCAGAAATGCATTATATTTGTAGGTGCTGTTCTTAGTCATTTGCATGAAAGGTGAAATTTTGTTCAAAGGTGAGGGAGAAATTAACATTTTTTTTAATCCAATAAAATAACATCAGTGAGCTGCTACTGAATTATTTTAGTGGAGTAAATGCAGTAATCTTTCATTTTAAATGTGTAGTCTTTTAGACTTTCTGAGTGTAATTTTGCTTGAGTCTTTTTAATAACACCATCTAAGGCCTTGATCCTGCAAACACATTTGAGCAGACAATACTGCTCACAGGTGTAAGGGCTTGCAAGATCACACTTCATATTTGCAAATGCTGCTAGTTTGTGCATATGTGCATGCAAAATAGGTATCTTCATACACAATTAAATAATTGTGTGGGATTTTGCACACACCTTTTGCACAGATACACTCACAAATGTTGAACCAACTAATGAGGAAATTAAGGAAGCCCACTAAATAAATCAAATATGGTTTCATATATATTGGTTTGGAGTATAATATTTAGAAAAATCTGAAAACTCGTATTAGTTATTACTAAAGCCACAAATAAATCCTTAAGGACCTTTTCACAAGTGGGTAAAATGGATGAGTATTTAGAAGAGCTCTTATTGGCTTGAGTCATAGAGCTGGCTCTCTCAGAGTGTTGTGCTGTAAGTTAGTGGGAAAAGTTTGACAGCAATTTAATTTTCATTGACAAATACTGTCATAATATTAAGGGAAACGTGTTTCAACAGTAATGGTCGATGCTCAACCAGTCATATGGACTGGACGAGCTTACCATATGCTTAACTACAAACTTCTCTTGGAAAGCTCCTTTTAAGCACTTGACAAGCTTAAGGTACTAGTCAGTAATGAGCTTGAACAGAACATGTGAAGTTTTACATTTCATACAGAGAATGGATTAGTGTTTATATGTTTCATATTAGGAAAAATGGATTAGTATGCTTATATTTATGTAGCTACAGTACATATATTTATTCATACACTTGGTCTGAGGGTAACCTATGGAAAGAAAATTGAAATATTTGCTTCAGAAAATAGACCCCTCTCCCCCATAACACTGTACATGAAAACAGGAAAGAACATTCCATGTAAACTTTTCAAATTTGCTGAGTTTGTTGAAATGATAGAAATGAATAACAAGCAAACGACTAAGCAACCCCCTCCCAAACTCTTCATAGTAGCTGTAATAATACAAGTTATAGCGAATTCTATTTCTCCACTTCAGATAATTATATGGGATGGTATATTGCCCTGGGGGTGCCTGTTATCTCATTATGGGTACATTTTCAGTAAGGTGGCCTCTCCCTTTGACATGTACTGTTTGCACCCACACATTTCTACCCACAACTCAATGCAGCATCTGGATATTTGAGCTTTGAGATACCTAGCTGCAGGTGAAAATCAGGTAGTTGGAGATGAAACTTAGACTTGTGGCCAAAATTCATTTTGTGGATACAAATTGCACCCACAGAAAGGGAATCTGGGTTCCAGCCTCTTGTGAAACTGTACTTCTGACTCTCAGTCCTTAGCTGCTGCAGGTTCCATCTTTTGTGTTTTGTTTTGCCTTTTGCTTTTTTTGCTATGGTCAAATCCTGTGCAAGGTTGGAAAACCAGTTAGATAATTAAAACAGAAGTCTGACCCGATGCTGTTTTTCTTTGCTGTGTTTTATTAGCTTTGAGCCAATTGTAATTTTGTTACATGTATAGTAAGAAGTCAATGATGACCACATTTAAACAATATGGAAAACACAGTGAAAAGCATATAAGCCCCTTCACTGAATGTAGTAGGCAGGAATCATTGTCTTTCCCAGTTTTATAGTGGTCATCCTCACTCTAAAGTATCTCCCCTCATTAGCTACTAAAAGAAAGAAACTGACAAATACTATAGATGGATCATCAGTGGAATATATTTTGTCAGTGTAGGTATTTGGGAAACTGGTATTTCATTTAATAGTTTTAATAGTTTACAGATTTTCTTAGTGAGAAAAAGAGAGATGGGGTCTGATTCTGATCCCATTTACACTAGCGTAAATCAGGAATAACTCCTGGATTTACAAGTATAAGTAAGATCAGAATCAGTCACACTATATGTTTGCATGTTATTCCTGTCCCCCATCACTACATATAATAACTCTCCTCTATAAGGATTTCATGCTTGAAACAGAGACACTAACCCTCAGTGTTTTCTATTTGTCACTATTCTCCCCTATTAATCACTATAAAATTTTCTTTATTTCCTTGTCTACAACTGGGATTTAGATTTTCTGGCCTGGAATTAGATGGGTCTAGATGATACCATCTGCTGACTGTTCTTCAATTTATATAAAGATTCTTTGTTTCTTAGGGGTTGTTTTTTTTTTTAGTGTACACAGCTGAAGAGAAGAAACCAAAAATTGTGTCATTCATGTTCTCAGTTTGGCAACCAGATGCAGATTGGCACATACACACTCCTTGTAGAGAGTGCCTGAGTGCAGAAGTGTTAAGACAGCTTTGAGGCTTGCTCTGAGTTACTGTTTTAACAGATATTCATGTACCAGCCTCTCCCCACCAGCCATAAACTGGAAGACAATCAGCCATCACATTTTGGTGGCCTTTGTCACTACAAGGTGCAACTGACTAATATATTTAGATGCACCAGCAACAAAACATCCTATTTGAATAATACTTCTGCCTTTTGCTTGTTGGTTTCCCTCATGTTGAAGGGTCCCAGCTCCATTTCCATCTATGCACATCTCTTCATGGGTTTCTTGGTTAAGGAAGTATTTTGAAGATTGTCATTGTGGCCCTGGGGACACTTGGAATTGCCCCACTTTCATTTAGTATCATCACTTTAAAAGTAAGTTAAAATTTTTAAAAGACTATAGTTTAAAAGAGAAATTTCATTAAAAAAGGCAAAGTTTAGCCCTGTTCCTGCAATATGAAGGGAACAGGGACATGGCTGCCCCCACACAGACCCCCACTGACTTCATCCACTCTCCCATTGCCTTCAGTGAGGCTCTGTGTGGGCAGAGCTGCCTGCCCCTGTGCTACACTTGGCCTTGCGCATAGGCTTAGTGTCCAGTGTTGTCACCCCACCATATGAATGTGTTCCATTTAATTAAATTTTCCCTAGTTCATCAACCATAGATTGAATACGTGAAGCATTTTACTGTGCATGCTAATACGAGTGTAGTGTCTTCAGTAGGACCCAGCTTAACAGAAACCAGTTTGTCACCACCATTTTTTATTCATATTGCTTGAGGAGCAGTATTTATCACCTCTTTCAGTAACCTTATTTTGCATTAAAAAGTACAACATTTGGACCAAAGACAATGATAATGACAAATGCTTTTTTCAAAGCAGAAGAAGATCTTAGGGTTGTTTAAGTGACTGTGGGGATTTGCTCTTCAGCTGGAATGAATCAAAAACTGTAGTCATGATCTGGACTCTGCTGGGTGATTTTCAAGGTTTGATTTGCACTGGTTTGGTCACACCTCAAATGCAGAATGGAAGTTTTAAACCTAACAGAACAGAATGGGGATTCACTGATGGCAAATCCAAAATCATGTCTGGAGATCTGTAGCTTCTGTTTCATAAGATCTTTTTGTTTGTACTTTTAAAGTGAACGCACGGTACTGAGGGTTGTAGTTCAACAGCTTGTTGGGTCTTTTAACAATTTTTTCTCTGGAGGAGGACGAGGGGGTAGAGACAGCTATATTTATCACTACTGTTGTTTAGCAGAATAATTGATTTTTCATATTTGGCATTCATTCTCTCCCCCCCCCCTTTTTTTTCTTTTTATATCCTCATCAGAGGAAATTTTTCCTCCCGGTTCTTAATGGAGGACTTTTACTCCAACCTTCCTTGACTATGAAGTGCTGGATCTGACAAAGCATCAGTGCTTCTCCTTGCTAGGCCTTATAGAGTGTCACAGCAGAGTACCAAGAAGTGTTGCCTTCCAAAAGGAACTAAGCCTGCTGTGCACTGAACCCTTGCCAGTCTGGGGAAAGAATAAGTGCCAGAGAATTGAGCCTAGGTCTTTGCCATGGCAATTCACACTGCTTGCCATGGTGTTTGTTTTTGGAAGTCTGCTCTGTTCCAGACTGGTACTTAATAGCAATGGGTTAGATGGATGGAATTTCTCATTATTAGAATTATTGGAATGGATTTTCAAAAGCACCTGAATGACTTAAGAATACAAATTCCACTGAAAATCAATTATTTCTATCACTCCATAGATGTGCAAAGTGCTTTACAGACAGTTGTACAGTATATTCCCAAAATACCACAGAGAGAGAAAGGGAAGTTAAATAATTGTCTATTGTTGATGAAAAAGCAGCTAACTGTTAAAGTAGTTTGGGGCAGTGAGCTTAAGAGTTAGGTTGGAATTTAAACAAGATGCCTAGACAGCACAGAGATCACTTTTGGGGAAGGGATGTATGGGAATTCTCTGGGATAGATCTTCAACTGGTGTACATTTATCACAATTTAGGATCTGTTGTCCCCACCCCTTTTTTTCGCTTATGGGCTTTATGTTATGGGGGCATACCCTCGGATCAAGGAAGGCTAGTAACAGCTTCCTCCAGAGCCTATCAACACCAGTCTGAATGCCAGAGGGGATTGCTTTAACATAAGGCATTCCCTCCTAGAGGTCCCGAGTGCTCTACAGCTCTACAAAGATTTGAACTACATTTTTAGTTGTTTTTCAGTAGGTTTTTTCTTTTTAATTTAGGAAATGCCACAAGCCGCTTGCTTACTAATAGTTAGAGCTAAATACCCAGTGCTCAGCGAGAGTGCACTCATAGATAGAATTGGTTCTGAGGCAAGGGTGAGCGTTTGAGGCCCCATACTGCAAGATGCTAAGTGTCCTCCATTTTGATTTGAAACTTAACGGTGTTCAGTCCCTAACTTGAGACACTCAGAACCTCACAGTGTGAGCTCTATGGCCCAATCCTGCTGCCACTGAAGTCAATGGCAAAACTCCTACTAACTTTAGTGGAGTAGTATTACGTGCTTGGGCTAAACATCATGAGGGCCAGTTTGGAACAGTGAAATGAAATATTTGCTGTTATCCATGTCGATAGATAGTGGAACAGCATTAAAATTCCAGCCCCCATGTCCTCTGCTAGGTGCATAAATCTATTTCTCCATTTTGTTACACAATGTATATTCTGCTCCCTAAAACAGAATAGAGTAACATGATGCAGCAGTCACAAAACAATCTTTCTTGTTTGGGGGAGTGGGGATGCTTGGAAGGAGGGAGAATGAAGTTGGAAATGAACTATTGTCTAATTTTTTTTTTAAAAAAGAAAGCATACAGAGTCAGACTTAAAATTGGTACTTGGCAAGCCCTGTGAGTACAAGGCCAGAATTCCAGACCAAGCTTGCATCTTATCCCTTGTAATCATAGAATTGTTCTCATTGAAAGGACAGCAGGTTATGTGTTGAAAAGTGGTTAAGCTAAGCAGTGTTTAAGGAGATAATGCAAATGCAATGCCTCCATAACAGAGAGGGGGTATATATATATTTAGAAATCATTCCTTTTGGTAAATATATTGTACATAAAATGACAGCTAGAATTTTTAAATCATTTTTGGATTCCACTGAGCCTTAGTCAGGGGGACTTGTGCATGAGGTCACTGCCAAATTTCAAATGCCCTTTAAATCTTTCTTTAAATGTAAACATATACAATCTTCTTGAATAAGGCCTTAAAAATGTAATACAGGGCTAAATTCACATTTTAAATATAAAAACATGTTTAATGTATTTAAAGCAATTGATTTAATTGTCTAAATAAAATCAGCTTTGCATAAATTAATAAAATATTTGCACTGGGATAGCATGATAATTACCCTGATTTTAGGGAATGAAGTGGTTAGGGCTTCTATTTACTCTATCTGCTAAACTCACGCATCTAACACTTAAGCTAACGTGGTTTCTTCAGCAACAACCCTTTAACAAATATTCAAAAAGATGACTGAATTTTGCAAGTTACTGTATTTCGTAGAAGGCTTTTTCCAAAGCTTCTATAGTCAATGCAAATTTAAAAAAAACACACTTTTTAAAATTGGATGTATAACAGTGGTAAATCTTGGCTATTTTTGATTATTAAAAAAGGTACACATGCATCACTAATTAACAATAGGATTTTTATAATATTTTTTGTAATATTATGTAATATTTAAATTTGTGTTGATTTTCTCAATTTTACATGTAGTAATTAATTTTGTCTTACTGACAGATGATTCTCAATGACTGATTTTCAAGAGAAAATCCAGACAGGTATTTTAACACTTTGTTTTCATTCAAGAAGCCTTGTATTCATGGTTCTGGTTATCGTTAAGGGGCACTGAACTAGGCTCTGTTGTTAATTAAAGGTTTAGTATATTTAGATAACTGAATCAGTTTCCATATTCTTATCTTTATGAAAATCTTTTTGTGGGGGAGTATAAGCAAATTAGGCTCCCACCTTCCTCTGAACAGAGCATGCATATACCATGTATATAATTCAAACTTTCTTCCTTCCTGGGGTTTGGCTTTATTAACAAATGTAAGTATAACAACAAAACAGAAAGCTCAGCCTAACACTTTTCCCCAAGGTCGGCTGCTGCTAGGGTTTGCCCTGAAGGCCCACAGTTCCACCCATAGCACCCTCTGTTCAGTAAGAAAAAGAAAGACACTTTGATACTCCTCCCTCCCGTTATTTCGTGGTTGGAGATCACCTGCCATTTTGATTCCTCAGTAATTTAGATTGAATCTTCATACAGGACACAAGTACCTGACAGGTGGGTGATTCAGCAGAGGAACCCTGAATTCCTGTGCCATTCATCATCCTGTTACAGGGAAGCTGCAGGTGATAAAGTTAGGCCAAAGTTAAAGAAACCACTTTATATCCAGCTAACAAAGCCTTTCTTTTTAGAAATCTCACAGTGAATGGGCAATATGGTAAAAAAACAAACAAACAACTAACTCCAATTTTATATTTTTGTTTTGTTTTGTTTTAACTGCAAATAATATATAGTATCTGCCTTTTTTTTACAATTTTGAAGGTGATTGTTTGTCATTTCCCAATTAGCTATTGGAACATTTAAGCCGTAATGGACAGTGCACCTTTAACATACTCATTAATTTCTTGTTATGCTGTTGAGTGCTATGAACTTATCTTTCTCTCTCTCTCTCCCCCTCCCCCTCTTTCTGTCCCTAACTATTGATCCACGTCTTAGTCTTACAATCTATATATTTTTAGTATTTATTACACTGAACTTGTAGACTGTGACATTGTAGTTAAGGGGCTGTTGGGGTTTCACAGTTTTTAGGGATTTATAACTCAGCCATTTTAAATACAAAAGGCTGATAGTTGGCAATAATTCTTTCCAAAGAATGTGTTACTCTGATTGCCATTAATTGAAGTTATATGTATATTGATGCCTTTACATGAATAGCCAGACTGGATGCTGTATTTCAATATAAAAACTGGCTAATCCCTGTTGTAATATTAGACCAGTGGGAAACATTTCTTGCCAGTTTTAGTGCTGTTTTGTAATATAGTTAAAATAAAACAAGTGTTGATGGAGAGAAAGTAAGAATGAGTGCAGCCTTTGTGGCCTCATCGAATGATTGAAATCAGTGGGGGACTTTCCACTGACTTCAGTGGGGGTTTGGATCAGGCTTCTGGTTTTCACTACAGACTGGTCTGAAAATATCAGTTTTTATAGTGTATACCGCCTTTATATTTCTATCTTGTCACCTTGTCTTGTTAGTGTCTTATCACGTCACTTCCTGTACCCTTTGCTATAACAGGGATGTCAGCCTTGATTACCTTCTTTTGTGCCTCTCATCCACTCTGCCTGCACCTTCTTCTTGTATACTATCCCTGTACAAAGAACTCCCTTTCCAATCTGAGCTATAAGGCAACTGTCATTGAAATCTGTCCTCAAAGCCCACTTATGCAACAGTGCTTGTAAGAGGTTGTCTACACATGAAAGTCAATCTAGAAAAAGGTACGGTGTGAATTTTAAAGTGGATTAACTATTCCTGAGTAACAATATGTGTAGACACATTTATTCCAGAATAAGAGCATCCATACATGGAGTTAATCAGGAATTGTTAGTCTGGAAGAACTCCCTATGTAGACAAACCCTAAGTAAACAGCCAATTAGTGATGTCTAGGTGGAAGGACAGTAGGGATAATATGTGTATGTGTGTATATGTGTGTGTTTGTGTAGCACCTGGCACAATGGGGCACTAATTCTGACTGGGACGGGGCCTCCTGTGTAGTATAGTTTGTAAATCCTATTCATTTTCATGATGGTTTGTGGAATAAGATTTTTAGCATAATCATTCTACTGGCTTCATACATGGTTCATGAGATCCACTACTATCATCAAAAAGTATGTATGCCATTAAGGCATAAATTCATTCTATATATTTCCTTAGAATCTGAAAAATACAAGTATCAGTTTTCTAAGTTAGATGCACATGGACTTTTGTAAATGCATAACATATGCACACAGGCCGAGATCCTGCAAGGTATTGGGGCGTTCAACTCCCTTTTGGGATCTGGGCCAGATCCCTTTCCAGTCAGGTATCTGTGCATTTTCATGGCTAGCCAGATACCTACCTGGATATATGTATGTACCTACACCTAATTTGTGCATACATTTCAGTTATTATATATACACATGGAAATGTATGGAGCTCAGCCACCTTATACCAGCTGAGGATCTGGCCCATAATATGCATGCAGTTGCCTGCAAGTGTCTATGTTTTAAATCATGGCCCATATGTTTTAAGGTCATTTAGGATGGAAGGTCAGGGACAACCATCACTTACACTCTCTGTCTTTCCTTCTTTTGAGCAACTCCTTCTGTAATAGTTTGTTGCACAAATTTTTGCTACTGCTGTCCTTGGTGGCATATTCCATAAGAAATTCCATCTGAATTCCTTTTGTGCCTGCTTTTTCTTAGCATCAGTTCATGCCCAATTGCTGTTAGATATGACACTAACTTAAGTAGCCTTCTATAGCAGTTCTGTACTCCTTAACCTTCTCTTCTAAGGAATATAGATCTGGTTTGTTTTTGACTTACTAAGATAATTTTGTCACTTGATATCCTGTGTTGTACTTTCTCAATTTTTTTAATGATAATGTAGTCAAAGCTGATGTACAATATTCCAAATATTTCTTTGTTATTCTGTTATAAAGTGCACAAATGGTTTCTAACACTTTACAGTCAATACCTCGGTTTGTGTATCACAGAAGTATCTTTACTTTTTTGTGGTGCTGCTAGGTTTTGTGATTAAGATTTTAGCACTTTATTCAGAATTCCCCACAGCGCCTATAAATAAATTTTTCTTTATTGAATTGCATCAAATCTCTTTCCATATTCCCTCAAAGACATTCTGAATTTTTCATTTTTTGCCACCCTCATTTTTATTGTCTGCAGCTTCCCCTCCATTTTCTATATTGACTAAATTTCATCCCCCTTCTTGTACATTTCTTCTTTCAGGTCACTGATACGGAAAGTGAAAAAAAAATCAGCTTATTAGTGGTGCTTGTGGGACACCAGCCAACACCTCCCATGGTCCTAATCTCTCTATGTTAATGTAAGGAAAAGCTGTGCCTTCAATATCCTATCCAGTCCTTTATCCAGTATTCAGCTTGCCCTCTCTTCAAAACTTACTCGCATTGTAAATTAGTCTTTCAGGAGGTAGTGCAGCAAAAGCCTTCTTAAAGTCCAAGTAAATCATGCTCATGGCTTTCTTCATCATTTTATTTTTTGTTTATTTTTTTTCAAAATATTCTATTAGTTTTGTTACGTATGATCTCCCTTTTGTGAATCCATGCTGAATATCTTTAATTAAATCATAACTTTCCCTGTTTTGTCCCTGATTAGTGTTTCCAATGCCTTCCTCACTGCTGAAGTTCGGTTTACTAGTGTTTAATTTCCTTGATCTTCCCTAGAACTGTTATTACTTTAGCCCTCCCATCCAGTGGCATTTCCTCTCCCGCCAAAGATATTTGCTAAAGCTTCCCTGTTCCTTTGCCTCTTCCTGCAGAATTCTGGCATGGAGCCCATCTTTGGTGTCTGGTTTTGGATCGTAAATAGTATTCACAATACATTTTTACCGCTTCACCTTTAATTTCACTTGTTAATCTTTCTAATTCTTGGTAGCTTGGTGTTCTTGACAACATGGATATGCTCCTGTTCCTGTTGAAGCTAGTAGAAGCAGGAGTAGGCCTGGGAGTGCACAGCTTTGTTGGTTCCAAATGAACTTTTCATTGCTCTTAGAGCTTCTTTTTAAAGGTGGTCTCACCCCAACTTTTGAATAAGTCCGATCAGTACACTCAAATTGGGTTTTTAGATATCTAACTAAAATGAAAAAAAAATAGTCTACACATATCTGTCTTAGGTATTTATATAGCCTCCATTACTATAGTATCTGAGCATTTCATAATCTTTAATGTATTTTTCATAATCTTTAATGTATTTATCCTCACAATATCCCAGTTAGGCAGGATGGTGCTGTTATTCCCATTTCACTGATGGGGAGTTGAGGTGCAGAAGGACTAAGTTTAAGGTCACATGGGAAATCTATGATGAAGCAGGAAATTGAACCCAAATCTTTGAGACCCATGCTAGCACCCTAACCAGTAGACCATCCTTCCTCTTATGAATCCAAGATCTTTGATTCACAAATTTAGAGGTTGCTTTTGTGTCCTTAGTGTATTTTTGCTAGGTTATATGCATATTCTTTATACTGATATTAACTCCTCTTTGAACATCTGCCATTTCCATAGAGAATCACTTCTTCCATTTCTTTTATTCCATATAGGGTCTGCTCCTCCTCTCACTGAAGTCAATTGGAAGTTTTGCCATTGCCTTCCTTGAGAGCAGGAGCTAGCCTTGACCCTGCTGAAATTCAACAGCTTTATCTTTTAGTTGTAAATTCAGTCCTAACTCATTGTATGCATATTGTATGCAAAGAATGGATACTCAGAAGTAGCCCATTCATTTTAATGTAACCTTCCAGACTTAGATTTGGATCATAGCAGTTCTGCTGCCATGGGTTGCAAAGACAACATCAATAGAAAAGATTCAGCTAAGGAGGAATCAAAGTAGTTCCTTCGACACTGTCTAGATCTCCTGGAATGTATTTCCCCACCATTCTTTAGAAGTCTCAGGCTCTCATGAAATGTATTAAAATAGGGGAAAAAATTGTAATATTCTCTATCTTATTATATATATAACTTTAAAAAACCAAAAGAAATGTAAATGCAAAAGGCATTAAAATAAGGTTAGGTGCTAAATTTTCCAAATAGCTCAGGAAGATTTTGTCCCATCTCTTCTGTTAACAACTATAGGAGTCAAGTGACTCTGACCCTGCAAACTTCCATGGAAATGAATCCCCTAAGGCTGCAACTTAAACCAGAAAACAGACACTATGTCCTTAACTCACCTCGTTTTGATTAAAAACTGGTACTGGATATGATATGTAAGATCACACTTACTGCTCTGAGACCCTGGAAACCCGAGCATGATGGAATACGTCAGGGGTGGAATGGCAGCCTTGACTCTGAATATTTTTGCTTTTGTCAGTTAAAGTCAGACAGTGAATGTTACTGTAATGACATTTTATATCTTCCACTCGGTATTCTAGTGGAGGGAGCCACAGGTGTTCCATTGGAATTACTCACACATTTATAGAATTGGACATTCTGTCATTAAATGGACTTAAAACTAAAAAGCCTTTGTCTGTGAAAGGTGACCAATAGAAAGAGACTTTGGATTATCTGATATCCCATAACTTAATCATATGGCTCTTAAGAGTGGGACATAAGCAGCTGTGTCTCACTAATATGCATGCAATATGTGTAAAGTGATATGCTTTAATTCTAAACTTGTTTTTAGCAGGAAGAAAAAGCATTTAGATGAGGAACATTAAGATTCAGCATTAACCATTTTTTTCCTCAGGGCAAAATTATTCATCACCTGATATTTATTAAGGCAGCATTTTTATTTTATTGCTATACACCATAAAGGGTCTGTCTAAACATTCTCAAAGTTTTGTGATAAAGTTTAACAGAGTAGCTAACAGTATTTAACAGGACTTTCAAAATCAATGATTTTGAAAAAGCGTTTATTTAAAAAAATAGAAATGCTGTCAGACAATACAGCTGAAATAACCAGGACAAGCATTCATTTAATTTACTATTTCAATTTAAATTTTTTTATTCATCCTCCCATATTACATAAATTTTATTTCAGAATTGTAGTCTTAACTATTAGTTTGTGTTGGTTTAATCTCTCTTATTTAAGTATGTTTGCTTTAATAATATTTTAAAAAAACTAAGACAAAGAAACTGTAGATTAGAGACTTTATTTTCAGGGTAAAATGATACGGATAAGTGAGCGTCAACTGACCAGAAATTATTTGCTTCTGTCTGTTAGACACGTAATGGAGTCATTTAACTAGTCAAATTAGGAGCTGTAGAAATGCACCATGCTTCATTACTGAGTTCGAATGGGCACCATTTTACATTTACGTCAAAAATTATCTCATAGCAAATTAATGTTTTCATTGTGCCGAAAAGTCAAAGCTATGCAGTATTAGCACCACCTAGAGGACATAGCAAAATATTTTTAACATGTTTCCAGTACAAGAAAAACAATGATGAATATATTATCTTTAAAAACCAAGTATCTCAAAAAAACCTCTAAAAACTTTGTTGTATTGTTTATATTGTCTGTATCTATATCTCTATATAAACTAAATCAGATAATTTAGCTCCATGAACTAACAAAAAGTGTAATGACATAAATTCATACTACTGAAATTACAAAGACATTATGAGAATACGTTAATTCAATAGATTTGGTACATTATAGGAATACTGGGTAGTTTTCTTGCTTTATCCAGTTCCACACTGTTCCTTACATTGCAGATTGGTACTTTTGTGAGGTCTTTCAGTGTCTATAGTATTGGCTATGCATTTTTACATACAGAAAAGAATTCTTTTTAAATATGAACATTTTCTTTTACTTGAGAAATACTGAAAACATTCTCATTTTAATCTGAGAGTTTTACTAAAGTAATTTTGTATTTTCATTAAAAATTCCCAGAAAGCTAAAGAGAAATGAATTGAGGAGAAAGTAGTTATTTAACAAATTAAACACTTATGCAAACAATTGGTGGACAACTAGTGAAGATGAAATGTTCAAGTGTACTGAAAGAACCCAGGTAAATGAAGAAAATGAAGGAGAAAATAGAATGCATCTTAAAAATATTTCATCACTAGTCTGGGTGCCTCTGATGCAAAAAATTTAAAGAATAGCATAACATTTAAAACAAGCATTTAAAATGTGGTGCATATTTTGTGTCTCCAACTTCTGGAATTACATTTTCCCAATGAGATATTTGTAAGGTAGCTGACAACGTAAAACAGAATGTCTTTTGGCTAGGAACACTCAACAGAGAGTGAAGTTACAGTGGACATCTTCAACATCAAGGGTAGATGATTGCAAGGCATGCAGGTTCAATACCCAAGTGTTTGTGCTGAAAGAATGTCCCTAAGCTAAGTGCCTTTAGTAACCACAGAATTGTTGCTTATTGCTTTAATAAAACTTTAGGAATTTGTGGAATAAAGTTGAAAAAACAATTAGCTAATAAGACTTACATCAGATACTCCATAGGCCATGATCCAAAGACCACTGAGGTCAATATGAGTCTTTCCATTAATTTCAATGGTCTGTGGATCAGGCCCATAAAGCTCAAACTTGAAAACCCATTAATAGATTTTTAAGGTCAGAAGAGACCGTTAGGATCATCTACTTTGACCTTCTGCAAAACCTGGGCCATAGAATTTCACCCAGTAATTCCTGCAATGAAGGGATTTTCATACATGAGCAATTGGACCACTCAAGTGACTAGGGAATACTCATTTGAGGGTTTGCAGGATTTGAACATTTGATCTGAACCTTCCTAAATGTATTTTTACATGTGGTTTTTAATTGACAAGAATATCTAAACTTACTTTTCTGAGGTTATTGAATGTTTTGTTCTGTGTATCTGAATGAGTTTGCCATGTTAATATTCTTTGAAAGCTTTTATAGAATGAAAATCAACCAAAAAACCACTCCATATTTTGACACAAAATATAATAGCCTGATAAAAATATGAGCAAATAGGAGGAAGTGGGACACAATTAATCTTGTATTACCGGTACATTTATCTCTGACACAAATGATCATTTATTAATTAAAATGCTGGCTGCCAACTCTATTTTGAAGACAAAAATTCCACATAATTGTGTCAAGTATGTAATTTTTGTTAGTATACTGTATTTTTCGTATTTCAATGAGATGCTCCTCAGGATCCTTTTTAAAATCAAATAATTGCTTGTGATATTATTTCCTGGCTAAGTACAGTATCTTAAACACATACTGTGCTGTAAGTTCAAGAATTTGACAGTGACTTTAGGGCCATGCCAAATTGGTAGGCGAAAGAACATGCCTGTGAGCAAGTTTTCCTTTTGTTCTAGACAAAGCTATTTTTTTTTTTAATGGCTTAGGCTCGTTGCTGAAAAGAATTTCTTTGGAACAGCAAACAAAAAATGTTAAGAGCCTTGCTTACAAGTACTCTGGTGTTTTCTTCTTTAACTGTAGAAACACTTTACCTATTACCATGAATCTTGTCTGCTGAGATGTTTCAGCCTTCATGTTATGTTTACCAAGGCCAGACTAGAGGATCAAATAATTTATAACCATTCCTGTTGGATTTTATGTAATAACTTTGGAACTCATATAAAGTAATGATCCACAAACTCTTTTAATGTTCATTATAAAATATGAAATATTTCTCAGAACCATTGCAATTATGTGACCAGACATAACTGTTTCACACATGAGTAAATACAGGGAGGTTTAACATAACTTTATTATCTTCCTGTCTTTTCCTCTCATTGATGTGATAATGCTGTTTTAATATTTTTCTAAAGAAAAGTTAAGTAATTTCAGAATCTCTATTGAGGCCTAGTTTATTGGTTTTTGTAATAGAGCACTCAAGAATAATTATATTTATGATTAGACCGACACTAGTAAATGTTGTGTCTGAATAGGAGTAAAATACCCCAAAAGCTTTATATAATTGTAGATGTATTTGTCACTATGTCTACTGAATTTTTGTGCTATATAAAGTGGATAAAAGGAAATATTTAGGATCCATCTATCTAGCCATTTATTCAGTGCTCATCACCGTAGTATCAAGGCATCTTACCAGGGGGCTTTCTGATTTTTATTAGATATTAAATGTTAATAGATATGGAATGGGAAAATCAGTTACAATCTCATGCAGTAACAGTTCACTGATAATTTAGGGGAAAATACCTCCCTCCAAAGGAAAAACCCATGAATGAAGAAAAGTTCTCAACACAGAGGAGATGATTCACCTTGTGGTATTTCCTCCGTCTGCTGCCCTTGAGGAAGAGGGTTTAGGAGATCACAGAGCGGGGGGAAAGGGTGAGGTCTATAAATCTGGTGGAGCTTATGGCTCCCCAGGAAAACCAGCCTACATCCCTGGAGATCTCCTCACAGTGCTCAGGAGGCCCCATCTTAGGAGTAATGCTGCTGTTGGTTTTCCCCTTGAAGCTTGTAAAATGGAAGATGATGATGCAATGGTCAGTTACTGCTCGTTGCACCAGCAGTTCCTCCTGTGTAATTGCCACGCTGTACAGAGGGGAATGTGCCACAGAAAGAGATTGCTCCTCTACCCTGCCACCTGAGCCCAAACATCCCCAATCCATGGCTCTGTGTTTCATGCATGTAGGTTATACTTGTGTCAGGGGCCATTTGGAGCATGCCACCTGTGACAATGCATAGTGGAGTTGTTTGAAGTCATCCTTTAATTCTGCCATATGATTGAAGTACCCACACTGCAGACCTTCTTTACACTGGCAATTCAAAAGGCTTGAATAGTTAGAATGAGAATTCAAGCTGCAAAATACAATTATTATTTTTATGTGTATTATGGCAATGCAGAGATGTCCCAGTCAAAAATGTGGCCCCTTTTTGAAACTTGGAAGGCATTTCAGACTATATATATGCTTAATCTTGTATGGTTTACCCAGACAAAAATCCTGTTACTCTAGTGAACATTTTGTCTAAATAATGGCTGCAGGATCACCAACTGTGTTCACAAATGGTGAAATTCACCCCAGTACAGAGGCCCCAGGTACCAAGGGTGTCCCTTTGAGGGAAGGGGAGAAACATGGGCAGATTTACCTTATTGTCCCTTACCTATGACCAAATGAGCCTCTGTACTTGGTCTGAATAAGCTGGCATGGAGAGGCATGTACAATATGGCTGTAGAGCTGTGGAGGGTTCCATAGATTTGATCCATTTGCCAGAATGCATAGGAATTTCAGAGGCTTTTACATAGGTTGGAATAGCAGCACTGAAAGCCCTCACTGCAGCCCCACAACCGACCAGGGGGCTGAAAGGTTGAATTCCATCCCCCAATCTCCTGCTTCGCTCCTTTTACTCAGGCTTTGTGCAGTGAGAGGTAAATTTCATGCATTGAGAGGAAGGAAGAGAATTCATAAATGTTATTTTTATGAGTCAGGAGTAACCTGCAAAGTGATAAGTGGTGAAGCACAGCAGAACCATGAATCAGTTAGGCATGGTCATTCCCAAAGTGAGAAAATAACTTGTTTATTCCACAGAGTCCCTTTGCTGTGTATTATATGTGTTGAACATTCCATTCTCTTTAAGTTTTAAATTAAAATGATTTTATTTTGCCTGATGAAATGCTGATGCATTAAAGTATGATTCTACTTGTCCTTTTGCTAGTAGAAAAATATAGTCTGACTAATGACATGATGAGATAATATATTCATGAGGTCCAAAGGATGGTTGTATTAAAACAATGTACTCATTCTCACTTAAGACCGTTAGTGTAGCTTTGTACAGCTTTAAATGTTAATCAATTTTCAGTTTATAAATTTCCACATGCAACATTTGAAATTTTCAAATTTAAAAAGAAACTCAGATTTTTTGACAATAACAAAACTTTCATTTTCACTAGTGAAAACTTTTTTTATCATTACAAATGGTATATGTTGCCTAAGAACAAATCACAATTGTTGACTCATGTCCCAAGTGAAAATTTACACCTTTTGTAAAGAAATTTCTCAGTTTTAACAATGAAGACCAAACACAAACCGCATTAGCACTAGCATGAAGAGTAAAGTCAGTGTGATGATTCACCTTGAGGTTACTTTATATTATTGTCCTTAGATTTACCTGGGAGAAAGCTACTGCTTTTTCTTTTGAATCAGGACAATTTAAAACAAAATGATCATATGTTCTGTGATACATTACTTTGTAAGAAATTGTATCAGAGCATCTTTTTGAATAAACCTATCTATTATATAGAATGTATGTTTCAAATTTGAAACAAAAAAATCAATTAAACAATCTTTTAAACATCAGCATTATGTTGGATTCCTTTTTTAAAAACTATTATCCACAGTCATCTCTTTTATGTTATCATTATTTCAGTTATAAAAACTGAAATCAGTTGTCTTTAAGTCTTAGTATTCTTTCACCATTGATGTACACAGAATTGTTGACTGTCAATATTGCGGAGTGTACAACTGGCACACTTAGGTTAGCTCGTCTGAAACACTGTCTCTTGAGATTCAAAGGATGTCATTCCTGTCTAAGTGGTAGAGTGATAATACATCTGCACTCTCTGTATGTGACATCTAACTGTCATGTGGTTTTGTCAATGGACAGCAGTGCCTGTCATTTTGCTGTGAGACCCAACATAAAGTGTACATCACCCTTGACACAATATAAAGTGCAGTGCATAAGGGAGGTTATACCAGGTGTCCATGGAATTTGAGTGCTTTGTTTTGATAGCCAATATTAAACAAAAGCATTCTCTAAGGGCTAAATGTTGCTCTGCTACATTGGAGTAAATTCACAGTAGCTTTACTGACCTTAAAGGGCCTGCTCAGACTTCAATAGGTCAGAGGATTAAAAGGCCAAAAATTCAGTGATGTATTTCAACCAATGAGTGTTGTTATGGGTATGGCCTGAGAGCCAAGGTGTGGTTTTAATGAGTACATGGCCCCATGCACCCCCTAATCCCACACAGAATTCTACTGCTCCTAGGCAGAATAATTTAAATGAGGAAATACAGTGGAGTTACTCTGGATTTACATGGTTGTAATTGAGGGAATTTGCTCAATAAGGAATAATATAAATGGACATTTAATATATCAAGGGCTATTGTTAGTAGATATTTAACTTAAAGAAAGGGAAGTATTTTGATTTTTTCCTTTCAGCCTTCTGTTTCATGCCTCACAGTACCCTCTAACTCCCCACACTAATTCATAATGCTTAATTATAAGGTGGCAGTCACAAAAGAAAGATTCAGATTTTTCAGTGAAAATGTGAAGTTTTTGTATTCATCATTCTCATCACATCTTGGAAGTATCAATCAAAAATAGCTGAAATATTTTCCTAAACTAATTAGAACCTGCCTTCCTTCTATGGAATGTTACAGAGTTGCCACTGATGTCAGCGGGAGCTCTGCTTTTGGAATGAATGCAGGATCAGACCCTAAAAATTAGTTTTTGTTGGTGATGGTTAATAAGCAGTAATTCAAATGACAGTCAGTGGCAGCAGGGAGTGATTATAGTGTCTGAGGGACTAATGCTGCAAAGTGTTGAATGCCCTTAACATCAAAACTTCTGTAACAAGAGGGTTATATTTCATCTCTATGGCTCCTTATCAGCTGTTGAGCAATTAGACAATTTTACCAAATCTTATCCTGTTTTAGATTATAAATTGTTTGGAGCAGGGCCTTTTATATATTTCCACAACAAGGCCCTGATCTTTCCAGGGAGCTCTGAGCATTACTGCAATGTAAATAAGAAATAACAATAATGGTAGTCTTGAGGAGTAAGTAGAAGACAGCTTTGATGATCAGCTTCTTATAGATTAAGTTTAGTCCACTTAAAAGGGTCCCAGTGTTCCTCTTAGCAATTGATACGAATGTGACTCCCATTAAACTATTTTCCATTTGATAAAAATTAATCATAAGGTGAAACATACATACAATGCAAATTCCATTTTTCCTAAAGATCTTGTGAAATTTTTGTAGTTAAAAATACCTATTTCACGATTTGTAAGCACATTTAGAGTTGGTTAACCTTTTTTACAACAAATATTTTATGCTATATGAGTGCCGTTAGTAGGCAAAGCTTGAAAGTTTTAGCAAAGTATATCATACACAAGGTATTTATAATATTGAAGATTGCAGTGGAACTGGCTGAATTGGTAAGTATAGATTTCTCTCGTAGTTGTTGATAGCCCTATGGTGAAAATACAGTCTATATTGATTCTCACTAGGGACTATATTATTAAAATATATAAATGTTAAAATTGACTTTGGAAATTAAAAAATAAATTATACCTATAAATCAGGGATAGCTGATAAACTAATAAATATCTATCACTATTATATCTCATTATTTCCCAAAGATATCTGAAAGGCACTTAATTGCAACTCAGTAATCAATTATTCAATTAACCCTCTTCTCATCAAATATATATTTGATACAGTTTTGTGAAGCTTGGGCTCTAAAAGGTTTATATTGATTGAAGGTTTTAAGGCCACATGTTTCAGTTATTGGATATGTGCAGTCAAGACTGACGTCTCAGGTTCACTAGAATATGCAAATATAGTGAGTTTCAAAGATGGTTAGAATCGTGAAGTTGATTTGTACTATCTTTTAAAATCATTTCCTAGTAACTATCTAACAAAAGTGAGCTGCTTATGTAACACATTATTCAAAAGTATCCAGCTAATTTTTTGTGTGTGGCTTATTTAATGCTTTGGGTTGACTGTGAGCAACTTTTTGCAGGTATTTGCTATTCAAGATGTGTTGGTTAGAACTGCTCAGAAAACTTTGTACAAAACATTTTTGTAGGAATTTGCCCATGTGTCAAAATCTAAACATTTTGCAAAGGCATTTGGATATCAAGGAAGTTCTAAGGGAACCCAGGCCGGAGTCAGACGGAAACCTGCCTAATTTCCTGCCACCTCACCCACCCGACTCCTTGGCAGCTTATATCAACCTCCAAAGGAAGCTGCAGAGGATCTGAAGTCCTGGAATCCCTGGCTCCCAGGATCATGGCTCCAGATTACCTGTCTTCATTCTGCCAGATAATTTCAATTTTTTTTATTTTGTTCCTAATTGAAACAAAACCAAATTTTGAAATTTCAAAATCCTCCACAAAATGAAATTTTCTTTCTTTGCCCAGCTCCAGTGTTGGTTAATTGTGATTAGTCAGCTAAGTTTCATGGTGTTAATTCTGTTAATTCATTGGATGCGTGTGAAACCAATTTGGGTGGGAATATTCACGTGTCTGAATCTAAAGATTCAGTTT
The DNA here is from genome assembly GCF_965140235.1 of Caretta caretta. Taxonomy (NCBI): domain Eukaryota; kingdom Metazoa; phylum Chordata; order Testudines; family Cheloniidae; genus Caretta; species Caretta caretta. The sequence continues at coordinate 21,896,683 of NC_134217.1, forward strand.
CCACGAATACGCCTGTATATTTGAAGTTTACTTTTTACAAACGGTCATGCTAGGAGAACCCTATTGCTCAAATGTTCGTGGGAAGTGAGCACAAAAAGTGGGAGTATAGATGAAGCAAATCTATTTAAAAATTCACCTGGTTCTAGTAGTTTTTTGGATGCAAGAGTAGTAAAATACAGCCAAATACTGCTCTCATTACTCCCATAGTCGCCATGTGAGAGTAGAATGAGCAGTATTTGGCCCACCCACTTTATACACATCAGCAATCAACTGGGCCATATCCTGGAGTGCACTTGATGTGCACAGGGTGTAGGTCAGAAGTGTACATGTCCAATGATGGCTTAAAGCTTTTGCTTTTCCCCAATCATTTTGCTGCTGTGTGCAGCGCAGTTCTCCATGAATGGAGTTAGAGAAGCCTAAAAGCTGCTCTAATTCATGCTAGCTGCAAACAGGCTCAAAGGACCAAAACCACAAATGAGGATTTAATTGGTACTAAGTCATTCTAACCACATTCCCTTTTCCCTGCTATGCTGGCAGTAGTGTGTGTCACAAAAGTTCATAGGTTGGTTTTATGCTACTGCAGGATCAGCCTTACATTGGGCTGATCTCCCTGGGCTTGAGCTACAATGGCTTTAGGGCAAGACTCCACTAACCATGCATCAAAAAGCTACTAACACTGTGCCAGAAAGTCTACCCATTAACTCTAATGTGAGGCAGTTAGATTATCTGCCTTGACATCAAAGCCCAGTGACTATATGGGTAGATAATTTTTGGTAGGGGCAAGAAAGGGTTGTTTGTTCTTTTATTAAAGCAAGTAATACTAGATTGAAATACTTTTTAATCAAAAGTTAAATGTCCTAAACCTTAGATTTTCTAATAAACCACTCTTTTCATCATAGAAGGAAACAATTGTACAAAGAGAGTCTTACATTTTGGGCTCCAGAATGGTCATAGAACACTTACTGCATAAAGACTGGTCTAGTAGGGATGAAATTGACTGCTTTCCTTCATTGGAGCTTTCTTCTGTTGATAGGTCGATTTGTAAGTATATGAGGGAAAGATTGTTAAATAGAGATGATATACATAGAGTCAAAACCCCTGAGCTGTGTTGCAACAACTTGCTAGATTTCTTCTAGTGGTCTGTGGTTAGATCAAAAGAGGAGAAGTGTACTCTTTGAAGGTCCTTTAAATGTGTTTGATATAGCAGTGTACCAAAATATTCATTTCTGGCAACTCTCTTAACAATCTTTTTGATATTTAGATTTTGTTGTGAGTGTGCTTCAGTGTCTAACAGATTAACTTGGTTCTTTGGAAAAGGTCTTCATGGGACGTTTAACTGTTGCACTCATTATTGAATAAACACTATTTTCTTCATGTAAAAACAGCAGATTTTTTCCTCTTAAAAACACATTCATAATCAAGATATTAGCAAACAGGGCTTTTTCCCCCCTGAAAAATATCATAAATAGTCTTGGTAGGACCTTGTTAATGCAGGACCACTTTAGTAATCTGTGCCTAATGATTTTTTACATTAAACCACAGCTTGTGTTGGACCCTTGTGTGTCACAGTAATTTAAGAACAGTCATTTTGCACATTCCGATCCCATTATGTTACATTGTTACTGAATAAAGACTGGTATTATGTTGCTCCTATAAAGGGCAGAAGTGGCCTGAATTTTATCTGCTGAACGAATCAATGTGGATTATGTCAGCTGAAAAGAATTGTGGACTGTAGTCTCCAGCAGATGGGGGAGATTTTAAAAATGTATCTGTTTGGTTCTGAATACATCAGCTAAGATAATACCTTGTGGTGACTGAAAAGTAGTTTTTCTCTCTTTTTTTTCAATGAAGACTGTACCAATTATCATTTCAACATAAAGTATTAGGAGATCAATTGGGAACTGAATGCCATTTCCTAATGTTAATACAGTGTTTTATTTAAGCTGCCTTGACAGGCTGTCTAGGCTGTGGGAAAAAGACTGAGCAAATAATGAGTAAAGAGTTTAGAAAAAAGACAGAGGGTGGAGTTTGGCAAACGATGTGAGCTATTCATCAACAACTCAACAAGGATGATGGAAATAATAAGCACTCCTTAAAGAAAAGGGGAAAGGATTTTTTTTTAAAGAAACAGTTTCCTTTAAAAAAAAAGCATATTCAACTCTAACTTTGTATTACTTTCTGATTAGCTGATTTTAAACTTCCTGGAATCAGCAAATGCTTCCCTTTGAAATTGATAGTATGCATTTAAACAGTGTACATTCTTTAGCAATCAGTTTAAAAAAACAGTGTCTAATTTCCTGTTCATTCGTGCAAATTTCTTACCATGTGGCATTGTCATTTAATATCTAAAGTACATTAATGCATTTCTTTAACACAAAAACCCTCAGACAAATCCCCTGTGTGAAATAATTTGTGTGAACTTTGAACTGACCGTGAATAAAATCAAGATCTTATTATGCCCTTTATTTATATGGTACAGAAAACCTTTGAAACGTAATACTAGCACAGATACAATATACACATCCAGTGTGATGTTAAAAATAAAATAACTTTCTTACATTTTTGAATTGTTTCCCCCACTATTTAGATATTTTATGGCAGCTCTGAAAAATGTTTACCTTAGAAATCAATAGGCTATTCTAATATTATTGTGTTCTGAGGTGCTGCATTTCTACTCAGCAGATATAATTCCACCATCTGTAAAGTTCTAGATTTTATAATACTTATAAGCTGTTTTTAATCTTTTTTCACTGCCATGTTCTGTCCTGAAATGTCAAAGTGTGCAGAATAGATCTTGGAATTAACATGACAGTTAAGAAACTTGGCAAGGTTTTACAGCAGATTGTGATATTAACAAAATACAAAGGAGAATGGTGAAATTAACATTAATGTAGGCTTGCAGACACTAGGAAAATCTATATGTCCATGATCACGGAACTAAAAATAGGAGTGTTTTTTATGTTGATGCCATTAAATACAGATCTTTACTATGAAAAAAAATTTCCATATGAAAAGCAACTCACTAAAACGTAATGCTGTAATCCCTTCTCTGTATTGAACAACAGGTTTATGTAGCCTCGGTCAAGCAGGCATATGCTTGTTTTTGTTTGCCGATGTTGTTTTAGGCTTTTTTAATCTGTGATGAAACTGCTCTGAAAGCACCAATATTGTTTTTCGACAGCTGCAAAAGATATAATATGATAGATGTACTGATAAGTGGTGGTTATTAAAATTCACAGATTGTATATTAAATCATGAAATCATGAATCTGCTTTCACAGAAAAGAGCTCAGGATCGGGTATTGCCTATAGTAGTTCATGACAGGTTCTTCTCCAAGCATTAAAAGATGCTAGAATTTGGGGGCTTGGTCCTTCAACATGCTTAGCGCCTCCTGTCCTCCCGAAGTTGGGTGGTGGAGGCTCTCTGTACCTTCCAGGATTGGCATGGCTTTGTTTTGCTGTGGTGTCTCAGTGTATGCTGTCTTAGAACTGTGTAATCAGTCAGAACTACAGAATTTTAGAAATATTCAGTCTTACAAAACCTGGAAATATTGAGTGCCACATAGATCAAAGAAGAGTTAAGATGTTAGGGAAACGAGCAAGAAAACGATGCTAAGACTAGGCAACATTTTAACATTTAAAATTTTCTGTTTGAATTTTCAAGTGGTCACCAACTCGGTTCAGCAGACATCTGGGAGTGTTGCCCGCAAAGGCTTTACAAGCTGCAGCACTTTGGCACCTCACAGTATCTACTCCTGATACTACAGACAAAACTATCTCTATTAATCACCACGGATAACGTGCTCTGGTTTTGTCAGACGTGGAACATGAAGATGTAGCTTCTCTTCTGCCCCTTAGGTGGTTTATATGAGTGAATTGTTAAATGCTGCATTTCACAAAAAGAAAAGTTATGTACAGTACTTACCTTACAGAAGATTCAGAGAGGTTGAGTTTCAGCAACACCAGCACACTATTTAGACTTCCGTCTCTGAATGGAGTCTGAGATTAGTATTTCCAGGTTCTTCATCTTGCTATTATCCATCAGCTCAGACCTCAAACCTGATTAGCTACCAGGAAGAGCAAGCGCATTTATTGTTTCCCTCACCTATGCAGTGCTACCGAGTGGCTGAACTGCTGACATGCATGTGTTATGGCTGAAGGTCAAGGCTAGGAGAGCTACCTAACTGTTGAACCACAAGGATTTATGTAAAGGGTCAGATAGAGCTTTCAAGCTGCAGGTTGCTGACCTCCTGAATGGAGCATTAGTACCAATAAGACGCCATGCCATCCCATTTCAGTAAATGCTGATATGAAACCTTGTAAGTGGAAATCACCTATAAACAATTAAAGAAAGGCCCTGCCAAAGAAAGTTTCCTAATTCAATATGAAAAATAAAGATCAGTTAGAGGCAATAGGAAAGGATGTGTGATTTACTAGTTCATAATAGCAGCAATATACATTTGAGCGCCATTGGCCTGAATCAGAAATATATTCAGAGTCCTGCAAACTTAGTCCATGATCCTGTAAAAACTTACGTGTGTGCTTAACTTTGCTCCCTGTGTTCTCAGTGGGCCACTTGCCACATGCAGAGTTAAACATATTTAAGACTTAGAAGGATCTGGGTCTTTGGCAGAAAATCTTTCAAATTCCAAACGGGTCATAAAAACTTTGGTGGGATGGAAGCGATGACCCAGTGGCCAGGGAAGGGGAATGTCAGGCTTCTGAGAATACGTGCCTTCCCCCCAGACTGCTGAGGAATTTCTCATGATGGCAAGACTATGTCAGACATTTTTAGTGTTACCCCAGTTGTGGGTGCTTTGGGCAAAGACGAATGGAGGACTACAGAGTAGGAATGGAGAAGGACTACAGAGAGGGGGTCCTAGACAGGCAATTACTGAGCCTCACTATTCTCCAGATTTACTTAAAGTTGAGCACATATTACATCACTAATTAAACTACTAATAATAAGTGATTTCAGTATGTTTTGTTTTTCTCTAAAGGAAGAAAAAAGCCTGAGGAAGGAATTTGTGTGTGTGACTCAACCTTTGGGAAACTCTCAGACTTTTCAAGCTTCCTGTCGCAGGCAGGTATAATTGTGAGCCGGTTGTTCGTTTCAGGCATACTCATGTGACTAAGGCACTGGTCTGCCTTTGGAGGGGGTGCAGAGTTGCACTAGGCCAGTGGGAGCTCTGGGAGGCATTATGCCTCACAGGGCAACCAGGTACACAGAGAAAATACCCTTAAGGCACTGCTGTGGCCTGTTCCCACCCTGCCCCTCTGGTAATGGCCAGCATCGCTTATGCCCAATCTTACCATTTCATTGTCATTGTGGACTTGGAGTGTAAATTTCCTCTACCTAAGTTTTTGACAGCATTGAAGGGAACTACTGAGGAATGAGAGAGTGAGATAAGGGAACAAAGGACAGCTTTATTCAAGACATCTGGTGACTTTGAGTCTGGCCTGGCATTTTCAGAGTGGGTGCTTATTGTAGCTTAATACTGTAACTTTTTAGATGGTTTTGGTTAATAGCTGGAAATCTGTAGATGACCACAAGAGGGAGCCCACAACCTGCAAACAAGAAGAAGAACCAAGTTTAAAAAAAAAATCTGAAAACTGGAAGTTTACATATTGCTCCATCTGTACATACTGGGCTAAATTCATCCTGGGTGTGACTACCGTGGCTGCACTAGAATTACAGCAGGGATGAATCTGGCCTGCTGGATGTAGGACAGTGGCTTGAAAAACATTCTGGGCTGTAATTTCAGCTTTTTGATAGAGAAGAAACAAAATCTTTGGTTATGGAGTATTGGGGAGTGAACTACTTTGGAAAATGCACATGCACAAGAGTTTAATTGCAGGAAGGTGTTTCCCCCCTAGCTGAGTTATTTATGAAGAGGAAGGATGAAGAGTAGTTTTGTTCTTGAAAAATGTCCATCTTCTCTACTAAGATAACAAAGAAAACACCCTGTGATCTTTTGACATCATTTAATGTCCCTTTCCCTCCTCCCTACTGTGGTTCCAGGATGACATTTCCTTTTTGGTACTTTGACATCAGCCTTTCCTTATCTGCTGTCAGATGGCTTGCTCTTACTCTCACAGTGTGCAAATTACTTTTGGAGACAGCATAATACTCTAGGCTCCTGGTACATATAGCACTGCCCCTGTCATGTGGCTACTGCAGGTTTACAGGTGATTTAATTGACATGCTGTATGTACATACTTGTGAATTGGTAAGTGAACAAGCCCACTTTTTCATTGAGAAGAAACATTAGTGTGATCATCAAATATGTTAACTCTCTGGATGAGAAAACTGTGATCAAAAGGATTTGTGTAGAAAGAACTTTGTGACTGTGTTACAAAGTGTACAGTATCCTTTTTAACATCTCTCATTCTGTTGGGATGTTCCTTTGTCTTTCATACTGCACTTAGTCTATTCCACAATTCCTCTGTGAAAGAGCTTAGTTTTCACATTATATTTCACATTATGAGGATCATTTTTCCAACACTGAGACTTTCTTAGATACATCCCACTAATGTCAGCTTCTTTCAAGTTACAGTAGTTTAAATTTCTCCTCTAGTCCATTCTCCTTCCAACACCACAGAAAACATAAACAAACAGCAGCATTACAAAAGTATGAATAGACAATAGAAAGTAATTTTACCTCACAGCATGACTGAATATAGCATACACTCTTTAAACAACTGTGCTTTTAAAGGTATGAGACAGTTAACATTTTCTGAGCCTGATTCAACCTGGAATTACACCAGGGATGAATTTGGTCTGTCTAGGTTTTACAGTACAGTGTCTGGTTTTTAATAATTTTCATTATTATTCTAATATACAGGTGTATTTTTTAAAATACTTGCTGTAGTAGCCTCCTTGCTGTGAGTGCCTGGAGCATTCTCCTGGCATTAACTAAGAGGTTCTTACATCACCCTCATCTTCATGGTATCAGAGCACTTTCCAGTGGTGCATTAAGTGACGTAGCTAACCTTTGTCACCTGTAGTTTGCTCTATTATCCACTCCCCAGGTGGAGAAGTGTGCATGCAGTGTAACATTTTGTTACACTTAACATGTCAGCAAGAATTGTCCTTTTTTGTTAGAGGCAGTATAGTAATGTCAAACAATTTTTATTATTAATTCATCATTTTTCTTATATAATATCAATATATTAGCATTTTTACAATCTATCATAGTTAGAATTGGGGAATTATGTTGCTAACGCAGCATGTTTATTATTTTTTAATTCCCCTTATAAAAAGTTAGTGTAATTAATCATTAATAGACCAATTTACCGAGACACTATATACATCCAGACACAAAGGTCATTAGTGCGGATCAAACGCAGGATCTTCCGCACCAAAAGTGCTTGCCTGCACCACTTGAAGTAAAGGGAAGCTCCTTTAACTGTGATAAAGCAGCAGGTTGTATCAATTCTGGGACCAACCAGTGGAGGGAGAGGTGGTCACCACTAGGCCAGTGTATTACATTAGCACTCTTGGTGTGCTTAGTCCCTTTCATTCTCTCTTCCCCTGCTTTTAAGATTCTCTTCTTCTGGGTATCCAAAGCTACATTTCTCAGTCTTCAGGCTGCAATCTCTCTTTGCCTCTAAGCTCCCAGATCTTTGTTTTTGCTAAGTCTCTTCAAGAACTCAATCCTCTCTGCTCCCAGTCATGTCTCTTTATCCCAGTGGTTCTCAAACTTTTTTACTGGTGACCCCTTTCACACAGAAAGCCTCTGAGTGCGACCCCCCCTTATAAATTAAAAACACTTTTATATATTTAACACCACTATAAATGCTGGAGGCAAAGTGGTGTTTGGGGTGGAGGCTGACAGCTCACAACCCCCCTTGTAATAGCCTTGTGACCCCCTGAGGGGTCCCGACCCCCAGTTTGAGAACCCCTGCTTTATCCTGTTTAACTTTTGGTCAGATTGTATTCCATTACTCAGTAAATCCACAGTAACTCCAATGAAGTTCATGACACCTTCTCTTCAAGGTCATCCTTGCCTCTCTCCAGGTCTCTCTTCCATACACCCATGCTTTCCCACAGTCCACACTTTCTATTTTTAAGCCTTTCATGTTAGTACCAACTTATTCATTGCTGCTGTCTGTCTGTTCTCCCTTCTCACTCTTCATGCCCAGCAGTTCCCTCAAATTTATGTTCTTGTTGCTTTTTTGTTGTAGGGTCCAGTCCTGCTTTTCTTGGAATCTGTCAGAGTTTTACCACTGATTTCAACAGCAGCAGAATAAGGTGCTTGAGGAGAATATAGCCAAATACCTAATCCTTTTTCATCAGAATTTCTGGTCATCTACACTTCTTGCCCAACTTACCTCTCTCTTTTTTGTTAAATAAATGAGTGAGGGATATGTTCTTTGTATGCTTCACTTTTCTCTCCCCCTAATGTTAGATATTTGTATAAGTTGCCAAGGTTACCTGAGCCTCCAGTGTCACCTGCCTGGCAGTAGAATGCGGTAGAAACTTGTTTGGTACATGGAAAGGGGCTGGAGCTGGCAGTGGAGTAGCAAGGTCGAAAACTTAGAACCTTTCCTGCAAACATGGATGTACATGTTAGAATTTCTACATGGGTATCATTTTGTACGGCCGATGCTTATGTGCACTCGTTCATTGTAACTACAGGAGGGAAAAACTCATATTCTCCATGTGCTTTGGAATTTCCTTGTGTCCCTTTTTTAAATTTCAAAGCTACTGGTGTAGTACAAGATAGCGCTCCAAATTCATCTCGTTTTTTTATCAGACACCTAGTGCTCCAGAGCTGTAAAGCAACTGATGCCGTACAGTGACTCCCTGCACTAGTATTTCCCACTTCAAGGGGTTGAAATGGATTTGCTTGTGAAGGTCCAAGGTGTCTCTTTCACCCATCTGCTGACACTGTGAAGTGGCACCACATTTGAGACAGAAGTTGCAGCATCAATGCTTACAACAAGCTTCTATTTCCCTTTTGCTATGAACCTTTCTGCTCCTGCTTAGTGCGACTAGTTACAGATTCTTTCTAGGTGTAAAGCAATGAACCCACGTACACATGTTGTGCAGTTGCGTTTGTATTGCCAGAATGGGATTCCAAACAGCAATATTGGATGTGTGCTGAAATGTTGTCCTGCTTCCAGTATACTGCCAGAAGTGTCTGTATTCCTAATCCGTGCATCTACACAGCCATGTAGCAAAATCACACAATTTCAGCCTGCTCTCCCTGGAAGTCCCCTGGAGGCAGCACTAGCCATATAAAAGGTAGGACAAGGGGAGAGTGTCAGGAGTGCACCCCTCCCCCACCCACCACACACACACACACACACACACACAACTTCTGTGGGTGAGTCCTGTAGGACAGCACCTAGTGGGGGCTGGAGGATTTACTGCTGTGCAGATTAGTTTTAGGGTTGGAGTCCTAGCTGCAAAATAGCTCCTCAGCCTGAGGGAGAGACTCCTTCGTTCCCTCATTCCCTTGCATCGCTCCAGTGTCTCATGACTAGATGCTGGGCTGAGGATTTCCCCATAAATGTGCAATATTATCTATCCTATAAGAAAATAATGAGGAATTGCTTTCCGTTTTTTCCCCACAGGTCATATCTTCTTTAGGTCTTATACATATTGGCTCCACTTCTCTGCCAGTGTAAACTGACACTACTGTATTGAAGTCAATGGAGTTGCATCATTTTACACCTGCAGAGGATTCGTCCCATTGTCTTGACTTATAGCAGATATATAATTAGAAAGCAAAGATGGATCATAACCACATCATTCGTATCTGGATCCTAACTCCTCCTGTGTTCAAGTCAGCTGGGATCTAGAGCCTGGGTTTGGGTCCGTCTCTCTGTTTACGTGAATATGTTTTATATGAGAGTTTAGTTGTCCATTTATCATTATCAAACAAACAAGGTTGTATGCTGCCACTTTAATTCAATGCAATCAAAATAATTGTAAAGAGGGCACATTTATTTTCTTAATCTGAAGTCTGCCCTGTCAGTTTGCATAGAAGTTACCTAACTGGAGGGGGTGGTGTATTTATAGTAAATCATTGTATGTGAGATATTTTGCTTACTTCTTGTTTGTTCAGTTCACTGCAGTTGCATTGTTTAGTAAGGAACATAGTTGACTCACCACAGAAATACCTTGTACCTTTGACAGGCTAAATCTTGGGTGTCAATCAATGCATTTTGTATTGTAGTGTTATGAAAGGGGCTGGGGAGAGAAGTGGAGAGTGATGGGGGTGAATTGGTAGAAAAAAATAACTGATATTCTGTGCCGTGAAGAGGATTGTAAAAGTATTGTCCAGAATACAGAATCCATTCAACATCTCTTCATTTCTGCACATTGACAACTGGGAGGCAGGGCACATAGATTCAGTTCTCCGTTTCAGCAGTGTAAATCCATTTACATCCCACACCTGTAATAACGTCAGGGGAGTTACTCCAAATTTACACGACTATGACTGAGAGCAGAATCTAGCTCAGACTATACAGCATAGGAGGAGCCAAAGGTTAGCCAGATAAGTACACTTTTCATTCATCTAAAATTAATTTTTCCTTGATAGACTGCAGTCCATCATAGGTAACAAACTAAAAGCATCAGTTCTGTATATTTCTATGGTGTGAAGGTTACCGCAGTACTTCAGAACAAGCTTGTGCTGAAGTGCTTTTTCTTTGCATTTTCAATTAGCCTCAAGAAGTGTTCTGTTTCTGGAGTGAAGAAACAATTCAGATGCCATTTATACTAATTATATACTCACTCAATCCCAATCCTTGGCCTCTTTTAAGCACAAAAATAAAATAAAGGGAAAATACTGGCTTGGTTTACAAAAACACCCTGAAGTCTGGGTGGGTGCTTCACCAGATCTAACCTGAAATATCTGAACTACTTAAGTCTGCAGAACTAGCCTGGAAGTCTCACGAGGACAGGCTTTCTAATGAGATATCGGGTATTTGGTGCTGTGGTCAGGCTGGAAATACCTCAGGAGCAGCCTTTTTGGCACTTCATGGTTCTGGCTGGGATCAGAAGTAGAAGTGCAGAGGTGAATGAAAATAAAAATAATAAGCGAAAGAGATTCCATTAAAAAAACCCAACAACCTCAAATAAAGTTGAGCTTGGGTTGGTCTGAGTTTTGAACACAGGTTAATTATAATGGGTACATTTTAGAAACGTTAAAAATACCTACAACAGCTTTCCCATAGATGTGAATCTAAGGTCCAATATCTTAGGACTTCGGGGGAGGGGGAAAGGGGGGGGAAGAGAGAGAGAGAGAGAGAGAGAATTAAGACATTTTAAAAACCTAAGCATAAAATACATACTAATCATTTTATGTAATTCATATAGGGATTTAACATTTGTCTGTCCCTCCTGTCAGGCTACATCTACACCTGGAGCTGGGGGTGATTCCTAGCCCACAGACATGCTCATTCCATCTTTCATTGAGCTAATGTACTAAAAAAACATTGCTGTAGAATGTCCATTGGTAAGCAGTAGCATGGGTTAGCTGCCCTGAGTGCAAACCTACCTGGACCCCGTGGCTCTGTACCGGGGGTGGGTCCGTACCTGCCGCCTCTTGATGCTGCCCATGCTACAGTGGCTACACTACTATTTTTAGTGCATTAGCTCACTGAGAGCTAGTGCAAGTGTAACTACGTGAGCTGGGAATCACACCCCTAGCTCCAAGTGTAGACGCTCCAGATCAGTCTCTCCTATACGAGTGGCTGGACCCTAACCCTAACCCAGAGGAAAACTGATGGAGCACAGATTTTTGGTTCCAACTGCAATAGCAATGAAAGCCCAACTCTTCCAAAAGTAGTCAGTGAAAAAGGTCATTAAAGACTGCTGGAAGGAAAAAGAAGTGGGGAAGACTGGGGAAAGCCACTCTGGTGTTAGGAGGAATTGTCCAGAGTAGCTCCAGGGGAACTGAGGGTTTAGCCAGAGCTCCTAAATCATCTCTGCAAGCTGCAGTCAAAATAACACTACCACATGGACCCTGCTGCTGAGACAAGGGATGCCTCGGCCCCTGCTAGCAACAGCATCAGGGAAATTTCCAGCTCAGAAACAGGAAAATAGAAGCCATTATTAAGGCAGAGGGACTGCCTGATCCTTCCATCCTCAGAAATGCCAAGATTCCTTGCTCCTGTCTGAGGCAGGAACAAGGAAATCATGCTAATATCTGACAATAGTTTGAGCAGGCTCCACAGGTGCACAACAAACATAGGGGATTGATTTCCAGAGCTGCTAATCACCCCCAACTCCATTTGATACTGAGGGTATACAGCATCTCTGAAAATCAGGCCCTGAATATGCGGCTCCTGAGGTGTCACCACCCTATTGTTGCTTTCTGCCCCTATCTCCCACCCAGTCAGTTGGGTCCCTTATCCAAAGCAATAGGCCCGATCACCTACAAGCCAACAAAGGTTTGTACACTGAACACTGAAGCGATTATCACTGCATGTACAGCTAGCCAATCTTTGCATAAGGGAGACCCATCCAGTGACGGTGTGGGAAGAGAAAATTGGGGGGGGGAGGGGGGGGGTTATATTATTAGTCTATTTACCCAGCCTTTTCCTACAGTTTCCTTTTTTTGGTATTCCTGTCCCCTAGTTTAGTTTAATTAAAGCCTGCCATCTGCTCGTTACTATCCAAATTTATGTGTTGTATCAGCTCCTTAGATTGTATGCAGTTCTCCCACTGGTGTATGTGAGATGCTCTGGGATTCCCTCTAAAGTTTTATGGGAGGGAGACTGAAACCGACACTCAGAGTGCATAGACTGCTTCTCCAGGTGGAGACTATACATTCTTCAATCTGGTACTGATTTACCCTTTTGAATAGCGGCTCCATCAGATCTATGTTACAACTTGGAGTTGCTGAGAGCGCGAGGACTGCTGTCCAGAAGAGAGTGCCCCTGCCTAGAGGCAATGGGTGAATGTCCCACTGGGGTGGCGTTTCACCTGTATGCTGTACAAAGGGCCTGCAAATGAAAAGTTAATTGCATTTTTAAAGGTATTCTTGATTCTAGTGATATACCTCATTTTTTGTACAGGGAATATGTCTCTAAGAATATGTCTATACTTCAAGCTGGGGTTGATTCTCAGTTCAAGGAGACATACCCACACCAGCTCTGATGAACTAGTGTGATGAAAATTGAGTGTAGTCATGGCAACAGGACTGGTTAACTGCCTAGGGTCTCGGACAGGAATGTACTCAGGACAGCTAGCCTCTCCTGCAACTCTCACTGCTGCAGCTACACCCTGTCTTCAGCAGGCTAGCACAATCGCACCCCCAGCTCAAACTGTAAATATACCTTAACTGCTAGAGACTTTCAAAATAGAATGGACTTCCTGAGTTTGACCACTGTATGCATAATACACACAACCAACAGGGCCCATTTTCAGAAGCGTGGCCACCCTTTTTTTGACACAGTTTTGCACCTATAATTCATGTAGAGGTGCAAACCTGAGCTGGTGACCTGTAATTCAGTCATTGCAAACATAAATTAGGTTGGTGCAATTACTCAGACTGGCAGCCACAGTTCATTATGCATGTGTACATCTAAGGGTTCAATTTGCACTGGCAAATATTGGAGCCAATCAGAAAGCATACCCTTATAGTTGTTTGTTTCAAAATTTGCTTATTTAGGTTGGTTAAAATATTACACATTGAGAGAAGACTGACATTCAATGCTTTCTCTTAGGTTGTCATTTTATGTTAATTAAATACCTGTGTTAATCTAATAGAGTTTAGATTTATGGTGGGCTCTATACCATGTCATATTTTAATCAATATGTATTCCAGCATTTAGATGGACAGATGAGAAAATCTGCCTCATCTCTGCACTTCTGTTCTATCAGCTGTCAATAATTCCTAATCTGAATTCTTCAAGTGATCCAATTGATGGGTTTTAGTATATTGCATTCAGCACAGAAATTAGCTTTTGGGGAAAATGATGTTAAAGATCACACACAGCCTTGAAGGAACAGTAACTGTGTCTATCTTATATACACGCTAACAGCATCTCTAAGATAAAGTGCATTAGAGTATTTATCTGCGTGAAGAATGTAGATTGTTTTATCATATCTGTTGTAGATACATCCTTTTACAAGTGAGGAGGTAAAGGCTGAAAAGAAAGTTCTGTGAAATCTGCTGATTTAAGAACACAGAGCTGCTGCTGGGGGTTTTTTAATGCCTAATAGGAGTCTTTTCCCCTCGTGATGTGTGTAATAGGGATTTGACAGAATGTTTAGTTCACAGAGATTGTGCAAGCAAAATTCCATAGAGTTTGTTTTGCAGGGCCTGGTATCAAATCAATTCCTGCTTTTCACAAAGAAGTTCAGGTTTGTGTAGAATCGAAACATCCATGAAACTCTTCCACATGCCCCTGGTACTCACAGCTATTCCAAGATCTAAGGGATTCTCTTATCTTTAGAGCTCAGCCACTCCCATGACCCAGTGTCTGTACCCAAAACATTATGTCCATGTCCATTATGTCCATATTTCCTGGACTTCAGGAAAGCAGACTTCGACTCCCTCAGGGAACGGATGGGTAGGATCCTCTGGGGGACTAACATGAAGGGGAAAGGAGTCCAGGAGAGCTGGCTGTATTTCAAGGAATCCCTGTTGAGGTTACAGGGACAAACCATCCCGATGTGTCGAAAGAATAGTAAGTATGGCAGGCGACCAGCTTGGCTTAACGGTGAAATCCTAGCAGATCTTAAGCATAAAAAAGAAGCTTACAAGAAGTGGAAGGTTGGACATATGACCAGGGAAGAGTATAAAAATATTGCTCGGGCATGTAGGAATGAAATTAGGAGGGCCAAATCGCACCTGGAGCTGCAGCTAGCGAGAGATGTTAAGAGTAACAAGAAGGGTTTCTTCAGGTATGTTGGCAACAAGAAGAAAGCCAAGGAAAGTGTGGGCCCCTTAATGAATGAGGGAGGCAACCTAGTGACAGAGGATGTGGAAAAAGCTAATGTACTCAATGCTTTTTTTGCCTCTGTCTTCACGAACAACGTCAGCTCCCAGACTGCTGTGCTGGGCATCACAACATGGGGAATAGATGGCCAGCCCTCTGTGGAGAAAGAGGTGGTTAGGGACTATTTAGAAAAACTGGACGTGCACAAGTCCATGGGGCCGGATGAGTTGCATCCGAGAGTGCTAAAGGAACTGGCGGCTGTGATTGCAGAGCCATTGGCCATTATCTTTGAAAACTCATGGCAAACGGGGGAAGTCCCGGATGACTGGAAAAAGGCTAATGTAGTGCCAATCTTTAAAAAAAGGGAAGAAGGAGGATCCTGGGAACTACAGGCCAGTAAGCCTCACTTCAGTCCCCGGAAAAATCATGGAGCAGGTCCTCAAAGAATCAATCCTGAAGCATTTACATGAGAGGAAAGTGATCAGGAACAGTCAGCATGGATTCACCAAGGGAAGGTCATGCCTGACTAATCTAATCGCCTTCTATGATGAGATTACTGGTTCTGTGGATGAAGGGAAAGCAGTGGATGTATTGTATCTTGACTTTGGCAAAGCTTTTGACACGGTCTCCCACAGTATTCTTGTCAGCAAGTTAAGGAAGTATGGGCTGGATGAATGCACTATAAGGTGGGTAGAAAGCTGGCTAGATTGTCGGGCTCAACGGGTAGTGATCAATGGCTCCATGTCTAGTTGGCAGCCGGTGTCAAGTGGAGTGCCCCAGGGGTCGGTCCTGGGGCCGGTTTTGTTCAATATCTTCATAAATGATCTGGAGGATGGTGTGGATTGCACTCTCAGCAAATTTGCGGATGATACTAAACTGGGAGGAGTGGTAGATACGCTGGAGGGCAGGGATAGGATACAGAGGGACCTAGACAAATTGGAGGATTGGGCCAAAAGAAATCTGATGAGGTTCAATAAGGATAAGTGCAGGGTCCTGCACTTAGGACGGAAGAACCCAATGCACAGCTACAGACTAGGGACCGAATGGCTCGGCAGCAGTTCTGCGGAAAAGGACTTAGGGGTGACAGTGGACGAGAAGCTGGATATGAGCCAGCAGTGTGCTCTTGTTGCCAAGAAGGCCAATGGCATTTTGGGATGTATAAGTAGGGGCATAGCGAGCAGGTCGAGGGACGTGATCGTCCCCCTCTATTCGACATTGGTGAGGCCTCATCTGGAGTACTGTGTCCAGTTTTGGGCCCCACACTACAAGAAGGATGTGGATAAATTAGAGAGAGTCCAGCGAAGGGCAACAAAAATGATTAGGGGTCTGGAACACATGAGTTATGAGGAGAGGCTGAGGGAACTGGGATTGTTTAGTCTGCAGAAGAGAAGAATGAGGGGGGATTTGATAGCTGCTTTCAACTACCTGAGAGGTAGTTCCAGAGAGGATGGTTCTAGACTATTCTCAGTGGTGGAAGAGGACAGGACAAGGAGTAATGGTCTCAAGTTGCAGTGGGGGAGGTTTAGGTTGGATATTAGGAAAAACTTTTTCACTAGGAGGGTAGTGAAACACTGGAATGCGTTGCCTAGGGAAGTGGTGGAATCTCCTTCCTTAGAAGTTTTTAAAGTCAGGCTTGACAAAGCCCTGGCTGGGATGATTTAATTGGGTATGGGTCCTGCTTTTGAGCAGGGGTTGGACTTGATGACCTCCTGAGGTCCCTTCCAACCCTGATATTCTATGATTCTATGTTTCTGTTCCCTCTTCCTCATGTCTTAAAGTGGAGCTCACCTGTTCCACAACCACAGATCTTCTGGAGTCTACCACAAAGGGACAACAGGAGGGATAAAGGCTTTACTGATGCCTTGTGATTGGGGACATGCTACATGTAGTTGGTAGAGAAACCCCACCACTAAAAATCCATGGATGCAGGCCAGTGGGGGTAGAACTATCACCTAGAGCCCCCTGCCAGGCATGTGAGAGGGAGGACATCTCCTGCTCCTCCTCACTCCAGAAGACTTTGGAGTACTGATGAAGGTTAATGATATAAGTGATCCTCCTGGGTGATGCCCCAAAATCTCACAGTGAGAAGGGTTGGTAAATGGAGGGAGTCCTGGGGCCTGGAGAGGAGGGAGTGGCGAACAAAGACAGGGGAATCTAGCCTGTGCAAATGTCTGTGGCCCTGGACTGAGATTATTGAGTTTGAGTAGGACCTAAACCCAGCCTGATTTTTGTTCTGTTGAGCTTTCCGTCCAAACTATTCAGGCAGCAGCATTATTTAGCAACAGCGAGTGATTCTGGTTGCTGCTGAGGCAATTTAACAGGAGAATGGATCTATAAAAACATATTAGGCTAGGATGACGCTCATAAACTGCAAGGAAGTGGACATACATACTGCTACATATGGGTTATCTCAATAATTTCATTGTATTTATTGTGTATTTAAACTTTTATTATGTCCACCGCAGACTCCAAGCACGTTGCCTTCACTTACCAGTACTGGCTCTAGCAGTATACATTAAATAAACTATAAAAAGATACTGTCAGATGACCTAACCAATTCCAGCCGATTACCCCAGAGATCAGGGAAGGAGACCCCCACACACACACACACATTCACACTCACTCACATATGCAGAACTAAACAGTAGGTCATATTTCAAATAGGTGGGGAAGAGAGTGTTGTTTCCCCTTCTTCTGAAGCATCAGATATTAGTCACTGCTGGGAGCTAGTTACTAGACTTGATGGATCGTCGTTTCATCTGTTTTGGTAAGTGCAGTGAGCTCACTTTATTCAAAGATCTCAGGCATTAAACCTGCAGGTGGGAAGGCTCTCATAGGAGTAATGAGATGGGCAGATTGTACCAGCACAGTTTTCCTACAACAATAACAAACATTTTGAATTGGACACTACTAAACCTCGTGCTTCAGGGCTCAAGCCAATCTCTATTAGAGATCTGGATTAGACCTAATGGAGGCAAAGATTACTCCATCTCTTCCTACTGCAGAATTCTTTTATCTGATACTGGGATTGAGCCTTGTATGAGTGGGACTTGCACTAGCATGCTAAAAATACCTGTGTAGACATGCTATAACAGCTCAACCACAATGTCTACACAGCCCTTTTTAGTGCACTAACACAAGCCCCACTAGCATAAATCTTTGGACCTGGGTAGGAGGCTCACTCGCAGATGCAGTGTAGACATAAACTAAGGGAGTCTGAGGTTGAACTCTAGCTGTTAACACAAGTTAAAAGCCAAGCTGCTGTCTCATCACTGCTATTTTGAACCAAGTTAGCTAACTTGGGTTAATTACTTTTTATGCAATGAAAACCCACCCTTAGTAACTCAATATAATTGTGTGGTCGACCTTAATTAATTACTTGTAACATGCTTTGTGATCTTGAGATAACATAAAATCGTTAAGTGTATGATTTTTTTTATTACAAATAAGTATATTGAAGAGCACAAACTCACTATGGCAGAGAATTGTCTAGATGACCTATCAAGGGTTTTGTAGCTCTAATTTATATGGTTCTATTAAATGTATTTACCCCAAATATGTGCCAGGAAAGCATGCACAGAAGAGGAAAGGTCCTCTTTTAATAGACTATTTCCTTTCTGTATATTCCATGTTCATACAAATCCACTATAAATGCACTGTTGTCTAAGATACAGTTAATAAATGAAAGTAGCACAAAGTGTGATTTTAAATCAGTTTAATAAAATTATTCCTGTAGATTTTAAATCATTTTTACAGTTGATTTAACATTTGTGACTGGTTTATAGATTATGATATAGGATAGTGTTTGCATCTTTGCAATTTTATTCCAATTTAGAAACAGTACAAATATTAATTTTTGCTTCAATAATGGAGCCTTTGAGAATTAAACTTGTCTTTTCTCAATACACAGCTTATAAGAATGCTTTAAATATGACTTTTAATAATTTGAGGACTTTATTGCAAATAAAGTTCTTTGAACTAAAACATAACTGGAATATGTTCACAGAAGTTTCTTGCCAGACATATGTGAATGTTTTCCTTAGTTAATTTCATGGTGTGACATATATAAGAATTGTTCTCCATAATATGAGACATTGTTTAGAAGAAATAAACAATGGTAATAAATGTACATAGAGGTGGAAATGAAGTAAGCCATATAGGTCATTCAAAAATAATAAGATGGATGTCTTTTCAAAAGGTAGCAATATTGTGATTAAAAAATCTGAGCTTCAGTTGATTTGAAGTGTATGAGGGAGGAGCTAATAGCTTTATAATTAGACCTACTGCAGATTCATAATATCATCAGTTAAAGAGGAAACATTCCTACTGTCAGCAAAGGACAGGCTAAGGTTATATAGAGCTTTTCCCCTCCAGTTACAAATCTGGCACAGGTTGGTAGTGATAATAAGGCATCACCATTTTATGGCTCTTCAGTTGCCTACATGAAATGAGTTTGGTGGATGTCAGTCTAGTTCCTAGTGGCACCAGGATTGCAAAAATAACTATATAACTATTGGCACCACTTATTGGCACCATTGTCAGGAATCTCATTAGAGAAGCCCAAACTGAAAGAGCACTAAGACTGAACTACTGGACTCCCTCATAAAGCCAACAGATGCATAAATCTTTCAAAAGCAATAATAATTCCATTAAAATAAAGAAGTTAGGTAAGAGGTCTCGAGCTAGGATGGTCTCAAACTGCAATCTGATAAAATACCCATAGAGTGTAGTCATGAGAGGGATTTTAAGAGCTAGTGATTCCTATGAATTTTCAGAGTAGATCAACGGACAGAGTAAATCCTGGTCCTATATCCAATGCTTGAATAAATGGGCTTTCATAGAGGAGCAATATCAGAGTTAGACAGTGAGGCATGCAAAGGGCATGTTACTTCTGATTTGGGGAACTTAAAAGTGTAAAGGAGAATCCCATTTTTCATTTCTTTGTGTACAAAGATAACCCAGAGAACATAAGTTGATAGAACTTAATGTATAGTGCTCACACTTTAAAAGTATCTTCCATTTTGAATGATTTTTCTGACTTGAGAGAAGTTCCCCATTCTGAAAATGGGTTGTATGGATAGAACCAGTATTATTGCCCAAAACCATAGAAATGTTTCAGGGTGCAGATTTAGCAAGGCAGTTAAGAATGTGCTTAACTTTAAGCATATGAGTAGTCACATTGTCTTTCAGTTAATGTTAAGCACATGCTTAAGACCTTTGCTGGATCAGGGCCTGAGTGCACCAAGTTAATTCCAGCTCTAAGCACAGTTGTGCGATCACAGTTTAAATTAACTGGTTGCATTCGTGGGATGGGACAAAAAATTGTTTCACGGGCAAACTCAGAAATGCTGAAGTGTGTTCTACTTACACAGAAGTTTGGAGATCAGTGTAAGTGGGGGAATAGTCCCGCTCTTGTGGGGAACTTTTCTGGCTTCTGCACTACCCTGGTGAAGTGGGCTAGTGAAAGGATCTGAGTCCTCACTCCCACTTCCTTACCCAGTGGCCTCCCTGCCCTTGAGGACTCTCCTTCCACTCTCCTGTCTGGCAGAGTCCTCGTGACCCCAACAAGGCTGGGCCCAGGATTCCTGGGGGGCTCAACCCCCAACCCTGCTGTGGTCACCTAGGACAGGGGCTAGGTTGTCCCCACTCCGGGGTACTCTCTCTGCACTGGGCACTTCTCTGACCCACTGACCATTACATACAAGTTAAAGCAAATGCAAGTTATTCATCAACAATTAATTTTAAAAAGAATAAGGAATAATGGGAAAGGTTAAAGGAAACACATCAACCCGCCCTGTGGCAGGTAACTTCACAAACAGTGTCCCTAAAATGTCAGGGCAGTTCACAGCCTGTTCTTTGTAAGTCCCAGGCCTCCCTCTCAGGGCCTGGCTGTGCTGCAGGGATGCTGTGGGTTGGACGCTTGCTCTGGTGGTGGCCACACGCTCTCAGGCTCTAAGTGGTAGGACCCTTCTTCCCAGTGTCGCCCCCGCCCTGTCGGGGTTACGATCCAAGCCTGGCCTGCAGAACCTCTTGGCTGAGGCATCTCCCTGTGCTGGGCCTGCTGCCCAGGGTCCCCCTCGGTCTCCACAGCTGCTCACCGCACCCAGCTCCGGACTGCTCCAGCCCCAGCTCCACCACTCTGTCTCTGCACTGCTGCTGCTGCTCTGCCTCCAGCTCCCTGGGCTGCTTCTCTGGCCCCTCTGGCTCTGGTTGCTGCAGCTCCGCTCCCAGGACAGGTCTGCTCTGCAGGCTGCTTCTGTGACTCTGCTCCCAGCACTGACCTGCTCCCTGGGCTGCTTTTCTGGCCCCTCTGGCTCTGGTTGCTGCAGCTCTGCTCCCAGGGCAAGTCTGCTCTCTCTGGGCTGTGCCTCTGGCTTTGGGGCTGCAGCTCTGCTCCCAGGACAGGGTCTGCTCTCTCTGGGCTGCTTTTCTGGTCCCTCTGGATCTGGCACAGCTCTGCTCCCCAGCTCAGCTTGGCCCGTGCTTTCTCCTCAGCTCGGCCGCACTCTGTCTGACCCAGGCAAATCCAGCTCACACAGAGGACAGGACCTCCCTGGCCTCCTGACTCCCTGATTAGCCTGCCCGCCCTGTCATTCAGGCTGACCTGGCTCATTGGCCTCTCCCCATTGTTCCTGGGGGCTGTCAGTCTCAGGGTCCTGATTCCCTATCGACCCTTCCCCCTTTTTAGTACTAAAAACTAGCCAACCAAAACACCCCCACTGAATGTTAGTAAGGGGGCAACAGTCCCCTAACATCAGGAAACCAACCATTCCCCAAGCTGATTGCAGTGCACAAAGCACTGGGACAACCAGATTTTTGATGGGTTATGGTCATTGGATTCAGGTGGTCACAGAAACACTAGCTATATCCCTATCATTCCCAAGCCTCTCATCCTGGTCCTTCGCACTGGAACAGAGTGTCCCGCCATGGACCGGTGCATTACAGAGGGCTGCATTGTCCTCATATATGATCTCTTCACAACCAACTCCCTCCTCTTGTGCAGCAAATTTTGAGACTAGCAGGAATTAGAAGAGTTAGAGGAGACCACGTAGAGAGATATAAGGTCATGTATCCAACTCTGACCAGTCCTTCATTTTTACATTGTCCCATAATACAGGAACAAGCGGTCACTTGATGAAATTAGAAAAGGAGGACTTGTGGCACCTTAGAGACTAACAAATTTATTTGAGCATAAGCTTTCATGAGCTACAGCTCACTTCATCGGATGCATTCTGTGGGAAAAAAAATAGTGGCATGTAAATTTAGAATAAATAATAGGAAATGCTTCTTCAGCTGGCATGTAGTCAACCTGTTGAATTTACCTACAGTGCAGAGCACCAGGTCAAACCCTGTTTTTCAGAAGGGATGTTTAAGATGATGCCCCAGAACAAGATCTGTAGTTACACATTCAAAAATATAGTGAGTTTCAGAACTCCAGGTGTGAAAAGAACACTGTTGCAGGAGTCAAAATAGCTCCTCTTCTCCATGTTACAACATGGCTAGGTGAGTCCCCGGGGTGCTAAGTCTTCCTCTGAAGCATCAGACATTGATTGTGTATGAGACAGAAAGCTGGATTTGCTGAACCAGTGAAAGGTTTGATGGATTTGGAGGGTGTGGGAAGAGGCCGAAGACACCTAGCTGTACTACCCTGGCTTCTGTTTCCACAGGGGAAGGGAGGGATCTGTGAGCTCATCCTGTTCTCCTCTGAGGTCACTGGACGCTTACTCTCCCTGCACTGCAGCTGAGGTTCTGGGGTTAGTACTGGTTGGGGGGCTACATGCAGACCAGGCCCTAAGTGCTGAAAGCATGAATTTTATTCCATGTAAGATAATCAAGCAGATCCACACAAAAAGGTATGGCCAAAGCCACACTGACCAGAAGGCCGTAATATGACATAGCACGTTACCATAGCTCTTGCTGTATATGAAGGATGCCATGTCACTTATGATAATATTAGAATTAGATATATATGCTAGGGCTAATAAACGTTGTGTCTTAAATTTATTCTAGTCTAGTCCAGGGGATGGGAATGATGTATTTGCCAAAGAAAGTGTCCAGTTCACTTGTGAGGCAATGTTATTATATTGTCTTGTTTACAAATGCTTATTGACATCCTGCAGAAGTTTCCTGAGCTAGAAAAATTCAACATATTCTTTTTAATAAACTTTAGGTTGAACATTACGGTCACCTTCAAAGGAAAATATTTAAGTTTATATCATAATGGCGCAATGACCCATGATATAGCTGTAAATCAACGCTGGGCAGTGTCTGTTAGACGTATCTTAATAAAATTGGGTTTTAATGAGAAAAGAGAAAAATATAAGCCATAAAGCTCTGACTTTCTAGAATCAGGACTGCACAGAGTGAGTCTAGGACAGAGATTACACCATACTGAGGCCCTAAACAAACCTCTTATGGTATGTGAGAGCACAATAAATAGTTATTTTATATTAAACATTCAAAAATGATTTTTTGTGGATTTGCAGTAGAGTAATAATATACAGACACACTTGGAAAAGGTGGTAAATTAGCTACAAAAGATCTGTAAATGAAATCACTGATAAGGTGATATGTGGCCGATTCTCAGCTGGTGAAATTCAGCATAGTTCTATTAGCTTCAATGGAGCTTTTTCAATTTCCTGCAGCTAAGGATTTTGCCCAGAGTCTCAAGCCTTCATTGCTAGCACTCAGAGGGCTTGACCTCCAGGTTGAAACACTGATGTAAAACTAATGTCATATAGTGGAGAATCAAGACCCAAAACTTTTGCCACATAGATTCGTTATCATCGGTGGCCCATGCTTTTACAGACCTTGTAGCTGTGCATACATTTGGATTCCTGATATGCTATCAATTGATTCCCATTTTCCCCTTTTCCACATATGAGGGAAGAGTCACTCCCCTCCTTTGCCCCATTCCATTGTCCCACTCAGGTGGGTTAGAGCAAATATGTCTGTCTCCTTGCTTGCTCCCCTGCAGCTTCAGCACAAAAGGAAGTGTGACCAGAGCTCGTTCTCCCTAGATGAAAAGCCCATTGCCAGCTAGTATAGTTGGAGCAGCCCTCGGGCTATTGTAGCCTAATCTGGGTCCAGGGAGAGGCAGAGAATCAAGGAGTCATACCCTTATAACTTGACAGCACCTCTTCCGACACCACTGTTTTGAATGGTTCTCAGTCACAGCGCAGAATTATTCCCAAGAAAACCTTCTCTGAATGTGTTCTCTTTTCACACCGTCTTCCCCACAAAATGATGCACATAAAGCAAGCAGAAACAGAACATGCTTATGCTGTGGTGTTTTGGGTAGGTTTCTTTCAAGAGAGTTGATGGGGCAGAGGATAATAGAATTGCATGCTGTAATGCCATCATCCTGTTCTGCCTGGGTAAGAAAATGTAACTATATTTAATTGTTACATGCACATGGCAATATTTTCTATATTCATCAGTTGTATGTCACAGAAAAATAGTTCTGCAAACACTATTCAGCATAAAATCACCCAGACTGCAGAAGCTTCCCTTTGATTGGTTGAACAGGTAAGTGAGCTGCAGTCAAATGAGGAGAAAAAAGCCAGTAGAATATCTCTGTTTATGCTCTCTGATCTGTACAGATTCAACAAAGGCAGAAAACTCTCTTTATGTGGACATCAAAGTGAGTTTTTATTAGGGTTGGTTGAAAATTTTCCATTGAAACTGATTTTTGATGGGTTTTATTAAATAAAACTTTTCACAGAATTGTCTGTAGAAAGTAGACCCATGTAAATGTTTCATCAAAAAAACACCCCAAAGCTGAAAAATTACTATTTGGAAATGCCACTTCTAGTCTCATGGGAGTTGTAGTTCAGGTGTCTCAGGCCTTCATTCTTCTCTACTGGGCAGGTTCCCCAGCTGGATGTCCCATGATGCACCACATCCAACATCTTCTATGATGCATGTGGTCACTCACGATGGTGAAAGCTACAGCTCCCGTGAGGCATTGCAGCAGCATTTCTGAATCAAAATTCCAGCTGAAAGCTTTTGTCTAGAAACGTTAGGTTTGGGATTTTTCCACTCAAAAGTTAATATTTTCCAAAGGAAAAAAATCTATTTGCCAATCAACTGTACTCTTATTTTTGAAAGCTAATCCATCCAAGATCTGGATTATCAATAGCCCATTTATTTTAACCATAGGATGGTCATAATCTCAGAAGAGACCATTTAAATATTCCTGGCTATATTACTGATGTGAACAGTGGAAGAAAGCAAGAAAGAGTCAGAGTTTTATGAGCACTTGTGGCTTCTAAAAAGATGAGTAGTGTTGTGGAGGGACCTTGGAAAACCTATTAAGGCCGAATATTGTATTGTAATGCAAGTAAACAGTCTGTAAGCAATCTGTATGAAGAGCAGACCATAGAAGGCTGTACCACAAGGAACAAACTCAACCACACATGAGTTGTGGTAATGGAGCCCAATGCATTATTTGTTCATTCACCCTTTGAAGTGGGTAAACCAACACTAGAATGATAACTACAGCTGCTCTACAGCAGCTTATTTGATGCTCACTCACGCTGATGATTCTGCATGAGAAATAATCCCCATTGTGTAGGCAATTAATGTAAATTTAGAATGGCAGAAAGGTTAGTGCAGTTAAAATAACCCCACTCAGACTTATGTTTGGCCCATGGGTAGAAACATGATGATCTGGGGCCTGAAAATGCCTGTTAGTAGAGAGCAGACAGGAACAAGAAAAAAAGCCAATCAGCTGCCAGGGTGACTTCAGTGTTACTCTGATGCTGGATTGTCAATCACTGTTCTCTTGTAGCATGCTTAATTTTGTAAATTGTCGGTCATCCTTGTATATCAACTTTCATACATGGTCACTGGCTCTATACTAGCGGAGGGATTTGGCAAAGCTAGTACATTGTGGCAGCAGTGCAAGGAGACTTACAGCTTTTGAGTTATTGTAATAATTGATCCACTGAATCTTCTACAAACTCTGTGAAGGCCACCATAGAACCCTCTGGGTTTTGGCTCAGTAGGTCACATCTGAAGAAAATATACTGTATGAAGAGAATAATAATAATGCTTAGCATTTGCACTATATTTTTGTTTTAAGCACTCCAAACATTAGTTAGTTAATCCTCACAAAGCCCCTATTAGGTATGTATCATTTTCCCAATTTCACAGATAGGGACAATGAGGTATGCTACAGCTGGAGTCTGTATAAAGTTTGCAGAATAATTTAAATTAATAATAAAAACATGTAACAGTACAATTGAATGACTTTTCACTTGTAGCTTTGTATTACCCTAGTGCTATCTTTATAGGGTACAGCAGAAAATAAATAGAAAGGGACTAAAGACCTTAGCCCTTGAAAGAGGAACAGAAATTGATCAGAGATGGGAAATTGTAGTGCTGTGACCATTTCCCTCTCTGAATCCTCTATTCTAGCCTCATAAAAGAATAGGGAACAAATATGGGCAGAAGGCAGAGCCACAAGCACCATGGCTTCAAAGGGAGCTGGCTGCCAACAGAGGAGGCAAGGCCAAGGGAAAGCCACAGAGAGGCCAGCTGCCTGTGCAAACATCGCTGTATCTGCAGCAAGGGAGTGTCATTTCCCCACAGAGTTGATGAAAGTTCCAGTCCAGTACCCTCTGTAAATTCAGAAACTGCTCCCCCTCGAGAAAACGATGCAGAGGGAATGGTAAGAAAAATCATGGAGTTTACATGGAATAGTTTTTTTTCTTTTGTAAGTTTTTTGATGGGGGCAGGGAATAATCTGGCTCAAAGTCATGAACATCTTTCCTTAAATTGAAAGAATAACTATAATACAGGTGAAATAGTTTTATAAAGCCAATTGCTTTCAGTTATTTTTGTTCGATATAAACTTTACTTTATACCTAAACATATTTACAAAAGAGGAGACAAATAATTGCCTCTTCCCTCCTTGTGTACTGGAAAAGTTCTGAGTATATATGGAAGAGCAGTTCTGAATATATATGAAAGAGTGTCTGGATCTACACTGCTGGAAAATTTATCAATGTTGGAATTTAGGGCATGTAATTCCTGCCTCTCTGGGTAGGTGCACAAACTGAAAAGCAGAAAGTATGTGGAGCAGAGGGTTTCTTAGTACTGTAAAGAAATCTTACTCTTGTTTGAGTATTGTCCCTATAGGTGCTCCACTTTGGGTGCGCATGCACCCCTGAACCTTTGACTGGAGCTTGTTGGTAGAAGTGCCCATTCTACCACACGTGTGCTCGACACATCCTTTTGCCCATACCAGGGCTCCCCAGGATTTAAAAGTTGCACCTCTTGTTGAGAAGCAATCCCTGTTAGTGATGGACACTCCCACTGCATTTGTTGCTTGGTAGACTTTCACGTTCCCAGCAAGAATAAAAACTGCTCTTTTAAGAGAAGATCCCATAAAAACAGGCAATTTATGCATAGATTATTAATGATGGAGCAAGCTTTGAAACTGACTTCAGACCTAGGTACAGAGAAACCCCTGTACAGGGACCCTCCATGTCTGCCTGTGTCCCATTGTCATCAAGAACATGGTCTCTGAAAGCTTCCAAGGGGAAGACATCACTGAATCCCCAGTTTCCAACAGTCTCCTTGACCAAGGTACTGAGGTCGGCACCAC
Source organism: Caretta caretta (assembly GCF_965140235.1). NCBI lineage: Eukaryota > Metazoa > Chordata > Testudines > Cheloniidae > Caretta > Caretta caretta. Next base: position 21,924,199 of record NC_134217.1, read on the forward strand.
CAGTAGTGAAAACTTCCCACTCTCCGTATAAGGAAGGGATTACAGGGAGAAAAACAACAGAATGTTCCTCATCAAGGAAGATCTGGTCACCGGAGACTTCAGGCCCTGAGAGGAGTGCTAGTGAGGCTCCAAGTGAGGGTACCAAGAGACCAACATCAATGGAATCCTAGACCTAGAAGTAGGCAATACTATTTTTTCTTCAGTGATGGACTCTGTTCCAAAACTTCTACCTCCTTACAGGGTTGCTCTTAGGGAGTCATCTACAGTGGAGCACCCACAGGGACACTACTTGAAGAAGGAGCAGTTACTCACCTTGTGCAGTAACTGGAGTTCTTCGAGATGTGTGTCCCTGTGAATGCTCCACTACCTGCCCTCCTCCCCTCTGCTTTGGAGCTGCCTCTGTGGGCTTTGCGGTAGAGAAGGAACTGAGGGTGGTTCACCCATGCTGTCCTGTATATTCAGGTTAAGAGGATGCGTAGGGAGCACATGTGTAGTCGGAATGGGCACTGCTACCAAAAATCTCTGATCAAAGGTGCAGGGGTGCATGTGCAGCTAAAGTGGAGCACCCACAGGGACACTCATCTTGAAGAACTCCAGTTAGTGCACAAGGTGAGCAACCACTCCTGCTTTAATGTGGTGGTCAGCATTTGAGAAGAGCCCACCAGTGTGGTAACAGAGATAGCTCAGGCATTTCATCTTCCAAGAAGTACGCTATCTTGGGTATCATGGTGTGATAACTGTGGATGAATGTTGATTTTTAATGACAACTGCTACAATGCCCTCCCTCCATGCAGTCAACATGGGAATTTGACACCGAAAAAGAATGGTAAGCGGCAATAAGATAGGCCAATTGAATATAATACAACTGTCTAAAATTCAGGAATATCCAGTATATTGACAATACCTGTCCAGTGTAGTAATATCTGTCCAATATAGGCTTTTTAAAATTAAAGACAAATTTATGATAATTCATCCAGGCTATTATATGCATGCATGAACATGCAAAACACCAGAAGAAAGAATTAAAAAAAACCCCAATATTATATTCTTTTTCTTTCTATTTTTGCTAACTTTTTATCATATAGTAACTTACATACAGTTTATTTGTCCTATTTTCTCACAGTGACACACTTTTAAACGTGAGCCGCAGGAAAAACATGCTGGAAGCAAAGCGTGAAGTGTGATTACAGTAATATAAATTACTGAAAAAAGAAAAGGAGTACTTGTGGCACCTTAGAGACTAACCAATTTATTTGAGCATGAGCTTTCGTGAGCTACAGCTCACTTCATCGGATGCATCTGATGAAGTGAGCTGTAGCTCACGAAAGCTCATGCTCAAATAAATTGGTTAGTCTCTAAGGTGCCACACCGATGAAGTGAGCTGTAGCTCACGAAAGCTCATGCTCAAATAAATTGGTTAGTCTCTAAGGTGCCACAAGTACTCCTTTTCTTTTTGCGAATACAGACTAACATGGCTGTTACTATGAAACCTGTCATAAATTACTGAATCTCTGAAACTGTTTTCCACATTTCTCATCCTGTTCCATTATCTCTAGGGTTGGGCTGGGGGTGGATCCTTTTCAAAAGCAGGAGCTGGGAATGTAGCTCTCGAATATCTAGGAAACAAAGAAAAAAATCAGTTTTCAAAGCATTTTAGTAAACAGGCTAGAATTAGAGTCCCCATTCCAGGGGTCTGGATGAGCTACACTTAGTGCAGATGATGAGGTGGGGTGGGAGTTCGTCAAAGCTGACTACATTACATCTTTGCAGTCCTCTGATACCTGAGGCAGCCTGGGATCAATTCAGCCCGCAGTATAAGTTAGGGTGGGCTGTGGGATGTTCTAATTTATGCTTGGCTGCAATGAATCCTATAGCATTCTGGCAACATCCCCTTTGCCTACATTCCTAAGGGGGCAGAGAGGAGGATGGTGCAGGGATGACTAAAAAAGGGTGTTTGCTTTGGGAGAATTTCACTCGTGCTGCTAAAACCCTTAGCTGGTCTCTTAAACCAAGTAGGATCCAGCCCACAGATTGTAATACTAAAATGTCCTTGGAATTGCTAAAATTATCGATGACAACTTCCTGTCTCAAAAATATTGTGTCCAACATGGAGGAATTCTGTATTATATCTCATCTTGACTGGTGATGAGGCATTGATCACAGAACTAAAAGTTAATGGTTGCTTTTGTGCAAGGGATCATGATTTGATTATATTTGCTATGTGCAAAAACAATAAAGTCTCAACATATATACTTGGTACTTAAAAGAACCAGTTTCACAAAGCTGAAACATTTATGAGCCAAATAAGCTGGGAGAAAGAATATAAATAGAAAACTGTGAATGATAATTGAGAAACGTTTGAGAACATTTTACTAGCTACCTAAAAAGTCATAGTCACACAATTGAGACAGAATGCTATACTAGTTAAAAAAAAATACAGCCTGGATTAGAGGGGAAATGGAAGTAGTAATAAAAATAGAAATAAAAATAACAAATGAAAAAAGGGGAAGTTAATACCAAAGAATCAATTATAAGCTAGATACTGTAGAAAATTGATAAGGGAAGCTAAAAGACCAAAGGAGAAATCTATGGCCAAAACAGTCAAGGACAATAAGAAGATTTTAAAGATATCAGGAAGAAAGGAAGCCTAATATATTACTTCTCTGCTCCATGAAAAAGGCAGAAGTATTCAATTATTGTTTTCTTCTGTAGTTGGTAAAAAGCCAGATGATGTATTAATATCTTATGATAATGATGATGATGAAATACTTTCAATTCCAACAGTAAATAAGGAGGATATTAAACAGCAACTGCTAAAGTTAGATATCTTTAAATCAGCATGTCTGGATAACTTGCATACAACACTTTTAAAGAGCTTGCTGATGAGCTCTCTGGACCATTAATGTTGATTTTTAACAAGTCTTGGAAGTGCCAGAGAGCTGGAAGAAAGCTAATATTGTGCCAATATTTTAAAAGGGTAAATGGGATGGCCCAAGTAATTATCCTAGGATAATTTTCCTGAGTTCAATCCCAGGAAAAATAACGAATGGCCATACAAGACTTGATGGTGTAAACATTTTGTACTATTTAATTACAAATGCTGCATATTCCCTAGATCCACTCATTTCCTTTCATTTAGTTAATTTTGTTATTTTCAGTTTTCTTCTCTTCAGGACGACAGTGGGACAGTTCCAGATCTCAGTTAAAGAGAGTTTACTCCTGGTCTCAGTGGGATCAGGATGTGGCTCAGGATCAGTGTCAATATCACAGAAACCCCCAATTTTACTGCTGAATATAGCTGAGGCCTACTCTCAGTCACATTTCAGTGGAGTTAATTACTCAGTTAATTCCTTCATTGGTGATATTTTAGATTTACACCAGTATAACTGAAGACAAAATTTGGCCCTATGTTTTTTGCATGAAAAATACAACATAATGCATTATCTGTTTGTGGTTTTTCTAATGAAATAAAACAGTTTAAAAATAGGTTTAATTAATAATCAAGAGAGTTTTGGTCTATTCCTGTGGGGTGAAATTCACTTTACTGTCATAAGCGTACTTATGTGAGTGAAGTATGGGGGCATGAAGATTAGAAACAAAAGCTGTCCCCCCAACTCTGGGCCAGGATGCAAGGCTGCAACACACCTCTACAACCACTGCAGCACCTTACAGGGTGGGATAGGAGTCTTTGCCCACTGCCAAGATATTACAAGCACTGAGTCTGAAGTTGCATAATCAAAAATCTTGATCCACCCCAGCCCCCCCCAAGAATGCCCGTCATGTGGAACCAGTCCAAAGAGTCCTCTTTTCAGGCTATCTACCCAAGCAGGACCATGGTCATGAAGTATAAAGCTTTTACCAGAATGGATTTCATTGCCAATGAAACGTGATGGGAAGGATTTTATGCATGTACTTTAACTTCATTGTGCATGTAGAGGAGAGCATGAAGTATTATTTTTATTTTTAAATATGTTTTAAAAACCAATAGTGTCTTAAGTACTGGAAGCTTTATGAGTACTTATCTGACAAAAGGGTTTCTATGTTTTAGAGATATGGGGCCAAAATCAGAGCTGGGGTAATCAAACTGTCATTGATGAGGCAGGCTAATTATGGTTGGTTCTCTCTTCTTATTAAATAGGCATGAAAATAACATGTTTGTCCCATTCCTTACCACCTAGTAAATGGCCAGTTTGCTGGTACAGAGTCAGAGCCATCACTCACATTCTGTAACATCTTTTACGTGGCTAATATACAAGCAGTAATGGTTTTATTCATTCAAACAGCAAGAGATGACTCTTTTCCTCCTGTTCATTTTGCCCTCTGCTTTGTTTCTTACCTGCAATTCTAATTCCATTCCTGCATATAGGAAAAAAAGAAGGTTGGAGAATTTAAATATGTCTCATTCACTCCTGAACCACACTCTCACTGTAAGCTTTGACTGCCTAAAAAAACCCCCCCTTTGGTGCTTCGAAAACAGATTTTGTCATCTCTTTGGGTTTTTAAGTTAAACCTGCTTTTGTTTGGTGCTGATTCGATGCCTAGTAGCATCTGAATGTTGTGATCTTCATTTTTGTATCCATGACAACATGGCGGTGTATGTTTAATTAGTTCAAGTTTTTTGTAAAAGCAATTTTCTTTTATTTTCGGGCAGTCTGAGCTATGATAACTGTAAGCATGTTTACGATGCGAGTGAGGCTTAGCTGAAGTGTGCCAAGAGTTCTAGTCAAGCAGATGGTGACCCCTGATTGAACTTGCCCTCTCATTCAATTATTCAGCTGTATTTAATTTTCCTCCGTGTGGCATGGATGCTATGTTATGTTAGTTCCTCTAGGTGGAACTAAAGACCACTTTTCAAACCACCATCAGCCATTCAAGCCCATTTTCCAAAATTTTAAAGCATATTTTTAGTGAGGAGGCTGATTATTAGGGGGGATTATGAATTTTAGCCTTTGAACAATATTTTCAGTTTAATATCAGAGTACGTGGGGATAAAAAAGGAAATTTTGGGTCAAATTGTACATGAATTCATAAAAAAACCCTAAGAGATCTGCATTTTAGTGAGATATTGCAAAGATTTTAGGTTTAATATCTGCCCAAATCATTATTTTGAATAATTCACTTATTATGTAGTTAGAGCTCTATTTATAACTGTCATTTTATTATGTTTTCAAGTTGAGGAAAATTCCTAATTAATTTTGCATAAAATAATTAGTAGTGGCTTTCAGACATTAATGCTTATTTGCTCGAGTTTAAAAACTCTGTATGATATAGAACACACAACTTTTTTTCCATTTATATTATTCCCATGTATTGCATGACGCTACTGTGTGTACATTTCTATTGTGGACTAAACTCCTGGCAAATTAAATGTTAGAATCTTAATTTGCATCTATTAAAAACTGAATCTTTTTTTTTTTTTTTGCATAAAGCCAACAACCTCTTTTAAAAAGAGTTTTAAAAAATGGTTAAGGGCCTTGATCTTGTATTCTTTACTGAAGCAAACTCTAATACTTAAATCAACAGGAATTTTGTTCAAGTAAGAATGGCTGGATCAAAGCCCATGCTATTTTCTCTATACAAGAGATTTTGCTTTTCACATCCTTATGAATGCCAGAGATTAACTATAACATGTACTGTATATAGTTGTCCATGATAGCTCACATGGAGAATAGATGTGATATTGATACATTTCATAAATCTGTGTTTATTTGGATTAAATATAAATAACAGGGCAATTTTCAGGCAGTTTTTGCCTGCAAATATGTGTAGAATAAGTGCTCTTAACTGTGCGCTTAATTTACCCAAACAGCATGATTGCATGTAAAAAGCAGGCAATTGCATGCGCAGATCATCATATGAGACATTTGTGTGTGCAATTACTTTATTTGCATGTACAATCAGAGTAAGTTGGCTATATCCATCACTTGTCAGATCATTTTTACACAATTGTGACTCCATTGGTTTCCATGGAGTTACACTATAACAAAACTGGAATAACGCAGCAGGGAATCAGGCCCAATTGTGCACAAATTAAGAGCATGCTCGTACAGAAAAATTGGCTAAAAGCCTGGTTCATAATGTATAATGTTTCTATTATTTCTGTTTTCAAACCAGATAATTTTATTACTTGAAATCTAGTTATAATTTTGATGTATAACTGCAGAACATTTGATCAAATGCTGTTTATTACAAGTACACTGGAAATACATAGATGCTCTTGTTCGTGGAAATTTGAGAAATTTGATCATGTATCAAACTTTCCTTAAATCTCGTATATTTATAGTAGGACTTTTTTTTTATAATTATGTAATTTCTAAATGAGAAACAGGAAAATAGTTTTTACAATATTTATGTCATTATAAATCCACCTTTTACATCACTTTCATGGTACATGTGAGATGAACATGCTATAATCATATTATGTGTTGTTTTTTCTGAGTTTGGGTCATCTTGTGGGTTCACTTTCAAGTTGCAGTGACTGATATAAAATATTTAATACTCTGTACAGAAATAAGGATGAAAGCTGCAATAATTAAAAAACAACTTCGTACAAGGTACCATATATCATGTAGTATATTTTCACTTCTTTGGTGACATGCTGTTTGTCAGCCAAATGGTGTCCCATAAAACCCTATGGACATATGCCATAATATTTCTTTGCATTCCATTTGCATCAAACTTGCCAGTTGGAAAGAGTATGATCCCTAAGTGCCCATTATGTCCAATGCAGCACTCAAGGGTTTAAGGTAGCATTTACTGATGCAAGCAATTACTAATATATTTAGCTAAATATTGTATATTGATTTTTTCCTCTTTCTTGATCTGTTTTATTCTGTTTAACATTCTGTATCCCCTGCACCCTCAATTTCTTCAGGAGTAGAAGGCATTTGGTGTAACTTAGTGTTGTTATTATTATTATGGTAGCACAAAATGGCTCAGCTGAAACTGGGGCCCTATTATGTTTGTGACAGCAAAAACCACCTATGAAGATCTCTGCTGTACTCTTTTTATTTGTGACATAACTACTGTACAGAGCACTCTTGAAAGCAGGCGAAGTATTCAGCAGGTTTGTATGCTGAATTAGAAGAATTGCTGCATGTTAATATCTGTGTGTTTGAATGTAGAAGACTGTCTCAAAGTTTCTGATTGTTCACTATTCCCCCTCTTATATTTGGTGGCTAGTGCTATAACTGACTGCGTTGCTCACTTATTTTAGTTCCTAGTTAGGTTGCTCCTGAGAAGTTGGAGTGCAAAACTTCCTGTAAAGCTGTTGCTGTTATGTCGTAAACCACTGTCATCCCAAAGGTAAAAAAAGACACCTTTGCGACATGCCTGCTCTTTAGTGTCCTAGGAAATGGGAGTCCTCTGGAGATGCTCCCTAAGCCCAAGCCCTTCATATGTGGTAGCACAGAACACGGTTGCTATGCAGCTGAGCTGAGCAGCAGGGTTCATACTCTGTCTGTTAGATTGTTAAACCAAGCAGTTCGTCTCTTTGGATAAAACTGCAAGAGGAAAAAGGCAGGGCAAATTGTAGAACACGTGTTGTCTATATAGCATGTGTGATTTTAAAAAACTGTAGCTGTTTTAGACCTAGTTCATTAAATGTATGCTATTCATTTTTACATTATTGGGCAACATAGCACTGTATTCTATGACTTTTTCTTTATCTCCATGAGAATGGAAAAGGAAAGTGACAAAAAGCAAAGGAGCAATCTTTTTACAAAATATGATTTTTAATATGTCAAAATTGTATTGTGAATTGTTCTGGTCACATTTTTACTGCCAACAGGAGCTGCTTATGATATTAATTTTAATTTGTTTTTCTTTTTTCAAAAGCTGTGAGTACATCAGCTTTTAGTCTTGGCGGCCTGTATCTTTAAAATAAATAATGTAGCAGAAGAGCATATTCTTTAGTATCAAAATGCTAGCCTGTGGTGTACTGCACAACCACAAAGCAATCTCGAGCTAACTTTCCTCCCTTTTTATTAATAATTCCCTAAATCAATGAGGAATCCTTAAAAAGTTCTCTTCAATTTCACTCTTCCATTTTTCTCAGCTCCTGCATTTACTCACACTGGCTCATTTCCAACCGTATACTACACATTTGTGTAGATCTGTGAATATAATTTCTAGAGTGTAAGCTGTCCATAGCCAACTCATTCTAACAGATTCATAGAGATCCTTCTTTTTTTTCTTTTTTGCTAGCTTAGTTTTTTTTTTTCCTGAAGGTGGCAGTGAAAGAAAAAAAATAACTCCCCTTTGAAGATTTAGGAATTTTATTACAAAACAGATGGACAAGTACTGTATTTTACCCATTTCCCCTTGTGCCCATGAGTGCTGACAATGAAAACTACAGCTCCTATAAAGTGCTGATCAAATTGTGAAAAGGTGGCCTTTCCCAGCAGCCTGGCACAATCTAGCATTATCCTAGCTTATAAATAAACGGATGGGCTGAGCCACTTCGTTTTTTTCTCTTAGTCCTTACCAAGATAATTGAGGATCATAATGGTGGGAAAGGACTGCAGTCATCATTCGCTGCCTGTCAGGTATCAGTACTCATCTTCATGTCATCCGTCACCATTGAACCACTCTGTCATCTTTCCTCAGCCTTCAGCGCCGCTCCTTCTCATCGTGTTCATTATCTCCAGCTCAGACCAATTCCCCCTCCCCCAGCCCCTGTAAATGCATCTTTGTGCGACTCTCAGTCTTCTGATTATGAATCGATGATCATGTGGTGTAAGAGAGATAGATGGCTTTTAGTTCCATCTTGTCTTCTCTAATTGTAAAATATTAGTTACATTAGACTGTGTCTTTTGATTAATGGAACTTATTTGGAGTGGCCTCTCCCAGCCCTCCCCCTTCCAAAGTCCTCCACTGACTTTTGAGAATTGAGTGATTTCACTTAAAGCAGACAAATAGGCCCTTCAGCAAGACGATAGCTAAGCTCTAATATTGTGGGCAAAGCCAGCTCACATAGACAGAGTTGTGTGGGTTTTTTTAAAGAAAGACTTCAACTCTGGCTAGACAAATATAGCCCATTTATTAATGCACATACAGTGCTGCTATTTTGCAAATCCAGCAATTCTCATAAAGTTGCAAAACAGGATGTAAGGCTGAATGTATTTGAAATTAAATTAATCTCAGAAATTAAAAGCATCCTCACATTCAGTTTGGATTAAACAGGTCAGTACAGAACTTTGATGTATTAATGCTAGCATGAAGTGTTATCTTAATACTCCCTTTTATACTTACAGGACATGTCATCAACCAAAACGTCTCTTCCCTGTACATCTGACGCTGTGAGACATTCGTCCTTTAATACAGAATTTATCTTATTTGGCACTATTTACCTAAACATGGTCTGTTGATAAAGTCCTTGCAGTACAAATGGAAAGGCAGTTGACTAAATCCCTTATTATAAATAATCACTGTCTATCTTTCAGTGTAAATTCAAGGACATGTTCACTTTCAACCTATCAGTTCAATTAGAAAAGGTCTATTCACTGTCGATGTCTATATCTCATGGAAATAGGAAAGTACAGTTAATAAACAAATCAAACTATTTTAAAAAATAGCACAGTGGATTATGAATTCTAGCAACCATACTGATGGGGATGCTTTCAATAAACATGCCCTACACAAATACATGTAAACAATTTTTTCACAATTTTTATATTGTACTTGCAGGATTTAAATCTGACCCTTACCTCTTTTATTTAGCCATATCTTTAGTATGATTCCTGAAGATAGCTGCTATGTATCTGCTAGGTATTAGACTTCAAAGAATGATTTTATGATGTGCATAAAATGCTAGTCAAGCTTTACTTTATTTACTTATTTGTTTAAAAGAATATAAAAATTAGTTCAGGGTTGGAAATTTGCTAACACATCGCTGTGTAGAAAGTAGATTATAGATGCAATTTCTTCCAACAAAAGAGGAAACTGTGAGTGAAAGTTGAAAGCGCTAGCCGTGTTTTCAGTTCTCATGATTTTATCTCGAGTCTTATGATAGTTGCTGTTTTCTGTAAAGCTCCAGTGTCTGGAGTCATGTGGTTATATGAGAATCTCTCGCCTTTCATTTTTAAAATAGTAAGTTTCTAGCCTTCATGGTTGTGAAAAATACTTGAAGATGTGAATCCACAAGCGTGAAAAAAACAGAGGCAAATACCAAATTTATTATTTGTTAAATATCTCATGTTTTTAAGCCAATCTAATTATTGGGGGCTTGATTCATGATTTTAAAATGTTTAGGGTTGGGAGAACTCCATATATGGGCCCAGCTTCTGTTTTTGGTTATTCCCATGTAATCCCATTGAAATTAATTAATGGCATTGAACACATTTAGCTGACAGCAGAATTTGGTCCTTGATACTTTTACTTTATATTTATCAACAAAATAGGGACAGTAAGTATGTTTAATGACATACTCCAATTTCACTCCAAATAAGTTGAGTTAACTTCACATTCAATGAAAAAAATTTTGTGGTTTATTGTTTTTTTAAGTACAGTTAAAACTTCTGCTCATCTGGCTGACTGGGCACGTTTGTAGGCCTCTTTGTTCTGGGTAGCATAGTAATAGATATGGATCATATTATACCTTGAAGTCAATAGGATTGTATGGGTTTAAGTGAGGACAAATATTTAACCCATATGAGTGAGTTTTATATACACAGTTTTTTACAAAGTGAATTTGATCTGTGCACTTATGAACTCTTCACTAACGTATACCAGTTTGCTTGAAGGCCACAGTCCTGCAATTGATTTCTCTTGACTAAAACTGTCCACCCCAAAAAAGCCCCATGGTATTCAGTTGGTCTGTGCATAATGGCATGGGTCCAGTTCTCTGCAGCAGGTTGCAGGATTAGAGCCTAAATGTTTTTCATCATTAGCAAATGTTGGACCCATGACATGTACTTTTTGTTATTCTTCAAATACATTCAGACCATACAGTAGACCAAACTTATGCAGAAATCCATGTTTGTCTGAATGAAACTTTTACTACAAACTGCAGTAAACACCTATATGAAAAAAATACATACTGTGTGTGTATGAAAACCTCAATAACTTGGTAGATTGAAATTTTATTTTGACTCATTCAGTGAACGTCTAGTCCTGCATACAGCTACATGATTTCTCTAAACTGTGCAGTAAGTGAGCAAAAAGAGATTTTTCCTAGGTGGAGACCGGAGTTGAGAGGGGAAACTTGCCTCCCTAGACTAAATCTACCCCATTCAAAATAATCATCAAGGGCGATTAGCTCCTTGCTTCTATGGATCTTAAATTTACTCTCAAATTTGTGGTAGGAAATTTGCACCCCAGAAAAACAAAACACTTTGGCTCACATCCTGAGCTCTGCTCCAGTGATCCAAAGAAACCCTAAAAGCTTGCTTACCTGGCCACTTGACCTCCCCGCCCCTGTTGATGAGAGCTTTCCAGAGTAGTTCCTAAACCACCCCCTCCTGATCTCTCCTTCATCATTGAGAGCAAAGGCATGGTTGGGCATCCTCTATTGGACACTGGCTACGAGTGCAATTTGTAGCAGTGTTTAGTTAGGCTGTTTTAATAGGCACCATGGGACCAGCTGGCACAGAGCTTGCTGAGGACAAGAGGAGCACATAGAACCTTTTTGCCAGTCTTCACCCTAATCTGTGCTGACTGCTCCTCACCCACAACTTGGGAGCTGGTGGCCCTTTATTGTTAAACTACTGTACAAGAGAACAAAAGATAGCATCTCTCATCTAGATTCAAGGGCTGTTTTCCAGTTCCATTGTAATTGTTTTAGAAGATATATACAAAATAGGTAGCAACAAAAAGTTGTTGCCATTTGATGGTAGTTCATTGGCCTGTGTGAAATGAGTTTAGTGGTTTCTGTCCCAGTCCCAGGGGACAAGCGTTGACATTTTAAAAAACCACCATCATAATTAACATTAACTAGCATCTTTGTTGGCAGCATCAGCTGCAAGAACCACGCCTGAGTGAACATAGAGATTAAACTACGCCTTCCATCCCTGCACTGCTAGAGGGGCTTCTTTTAAGTTAGGGTAAGGAGACATTAACAGAGCAGCATAGGGAAGCTTCTCTTGCCATTTCCTGTGCAGTATCTGTTCTGTGGAAAAAAAGAGAAGATCTCAGTCTTCAGGCCCATCAATCTGTCACCTTTCATGAGCTAGCAATTCCAAATGGGAAAAAAAAAAACAAACAAACAAAAAAACCCAACAACAGTAGTATGTAAAGAAAAGATATGGTGCTAGGCTTCATGTGGCAAGGTTCTGTGCAAAATGTTATGACTCTGTGGTGAATCTTTGTAAACAAAGGTTAGACTTGATTCAGCAAGGAACTTAAGCAAATGTGTAACTTTAAGCACATATGTAGTCCCATTGAAGTCGGTGAGATTACTCATATGCTTAAGGTTACACACTTACTGAACTACCTTGCTGGATCGCGGCCTTAATGCTGAAATATTCTCTAACAGTAGTGGCTCCACTGTGACACTCTTTGTGGAATGCAGATAAGGCTAAAAGGTATATTTTCTTCTCAGCGTGTCTCCATAACACTCATTCATGATAATGGAGTCCACTGGCAAATCAAAAATTAATTATACTGGACTGCCCTCTCCAACTCCAACTCTTTGAAGAAAACATGGCCAAAGAAAATATTTTATTTTTGTTTTCCAACATCTATTTTAAATGGATTTTGACATAGATGGCAAAAGAGTGGGTACATTAAAAATTCAGAGCAAACCTAAATAACATTATATTAAGGGAATCTGCAGAAAAATACAAAATTTGGAAAAACCAAAGCATGAACAATTTTGAGGGAAATTTCCATCTAGTTGGTAGGAAAACTCTCCCTCTTTGCTAAAATAAAGTGGAGAGCTTTGCCTGCTGATACAGACATCACCAATTGGGCGTATGGGACTAGTTGTGTGTTTGCATCGGGAAGAAAATAAATTCTACAGTGTTTGCTGAAGCTTTTAGAGTTTATAAACTATGGACCAAACCATACATCCAGACATCCTGGGTGTGTTCATAATCCAAATCTGATTTGAATTTATCAAATGAGCTTTATGGTTGTAGCCGGGTGAACCAAAACTCCATGTCCCAAACACACCCAAACTTTAGCCATCTGAATCTGAAATTTGTGTCTTGAGCCTCGAGCCTTAAGTGTCGAGACTATAGTACACACCCAAATTACGAAAGGATATTGAGTTTTGTCTGGGAACCTTGTAGCTCTGAGGTACTCTTTCATGAGATTACATTATCAAAAGGGCATTGGCATGATGATGCATTTTGCATGCAGAATCATTATGGTTGGTTATGACAGGTAAGAGAAATTTAATATTTATTTTTAATTGTGAGATCAATTTACCATTTAAAATCAAACTGCCATTAGGGATTTATTCTATCAGAGCACAGTCAAAAACCTTCAAATAACTTTCCAAAGGCAGATTCTGCCTTCAGTTTCATGCATACTCCCGCTGAGGCCAATTGGCGTTGCAGAGGAATATCTGAGAGCAGAATTTGACCCTCAGGACCAAATTTCCCAAATGGCCATTCTTTGAGACTGTCTTTTGATTAACAAGCCATTTGCAGTAGGCTAGGACCAGAGAGGCAATATATACCACACTGCTCAAATCTGTGGCCAAATATTCTACCGAGACCTAGTTAATAAAAATCAACTTGCTCCAATAGTCACTGAGAAATACCTCAACTGTTAGCAATCAATTGAGACTGAGTTTTTTAAAAAAAAATACAAAAGAACGTCAAAGAGGTTCTCATTCCCAGTCTATTGCTCTATTTAAGGGTCCTATAATTCGGTGAGGTTGTGTGCTAAATAATTTGTAAGCCTTCAGAACATGCAGGTTATTGTTTGTGGACAGATGGTGCATCACATTTTATTGCTTATTCCTTCTGTGGTTTCTCATATGTGGGACTGATGTGCATTCTGAAGTCTTTGTTTCCTTGCTAAAGTCTCTAATCTAAAACAGGCAATCAAGCAAACAGACAGTGCTTCAGAAAGCATAATCATAGTTTTAAAGGGAAAAAAATTTCAACTGCAGTTAAGCAGCAGATGTGTTCCCTGAAAATGCAAAAGGTTATCAGAAGTATTAAGATAGCACAAATACATAAAATTAGGAAGCACCTACAGAACAGTTATTTTATTTTAATAATGCAGAGTAGGTGTGTCTTTTCCTTGAATACCTGCTTTGTGTTTCACTGTCTTTGGTACTGGTACAATGAAAGCCTTAAGAGACTGGCTTTTGCTTTCACCTTTCCTCCTGAGATTGGCAGCCTTTGTCTTTTATAGGCAAGTAGCAGCCTTGTTGTGATCTTGGAGCCACTGCTGCCCTTAAGAGTTAAATCATGTTGATATACAGGAAGGAAGTGAAATAGACTAACTCTACTCTTTTCTTCCTACGGATTTTTCTTTTTATTCTGAAGATAGAATTACTGTTTGTAAGCATCTGAAAGTCATTAGTGGCTCTGCAGTCTGTCAGGTGCCGACGCAAAAAACTGCTGAAACTGAACGGGTTCCTGTGCAGAGTGCTGGGAATTTGTCATGTGCTGATGAGCAGTTATAATAATATATGAGCAAATCACAAGCATTCTGCAAATTAATCAAATTTTTTTCCTTCTCCCTTGTCTCTGGGAGAGTGGCTTTGCCGGCAGACGTAGGTGAAGCAGTTTTACTCACAGATGGTAGCTCTGGCATCAGATGGAATTTATATAACAGTAATTCTGATTTCCTGCCAAAGTAGCACTGAAAACACCAGGGAGATTGTACAAGACAAGTCATGTGGTTTTGCTGAGGTTGTTGTGGGAAGTTTAAGGGGGGATATCTCGAAATTTTCCTCTTTGCATTTATTGTTTTAGCCTGAAGGGCCAGAAATTGTATGCCATTCTGCCACGGGCTAAATCCAACACATCTTTTTTTATGAATTGTGCTGAAAGAGTGCTTCACAGCTGTTGAAACTGCTGGCAGGGAGAGAACCACATGATTCCTTCTCCTTTCTCTTTCCTTACAAGGATTAAAGGAGGGAAGGTTCAAAAGGTTGTTGCACTACATGTTAAAGTGAGGCAGGGTCTCCCTTTCCAGGAAGCAATGCCATGTTCACTTACTTTATACTCCCTTTGGTATAACAAAATAGAAAAGGGGATTTTATTTAAAATATTTAATTAACTGTAAAGGCAAAGAATTCTCCTCTTAATAACAAGCCAGGTTTTTTTGAATGAGGTGATTAAAATTAGTATTTATGCATACCTTGATGTTTCCAGTTTGAGACGTAAGAAAACATATATGCACATCTTATGTATTTTTATCTATAAAGGGTAAATGTGTGAGCATACATGTATTATGCAGCCTGTGTTTGAACTGGAGATAATGGCCTAATTCTGATCTCACTCACATCAGCATAAATCAGCTAAAGTTGCACCTTTGTTAAAAAAAAAAAATCAGCGTGAGACCAAAATCAGGCTCTGTATCTTTTGAATGATTTGCTTTTTTACAATTACTCAGTCTTCACTAAAAAATATTTTTATAATAGCAAATTGAGTAACACATGGAGCATAGCTGGAATGCTGTGTGAACTTAAAAGAAAAAAAACGAAGGGGGAGTAAAATGGGAGAACTTTCAGGGAATGTTTTTAATAAAGAGGTGAATTCTTTTCTGCAGTAGGAAAAATGATAAAAAGATGGCGTATCAGCTACATTATGCAACAAAGTAATGCTGCTGTGTTTTTATAATGTAAAGCACTGCCCATTTGTTTTGGTTTACGTGACTGCAGTGAAATAAGTGGATTAGACTGAAACTTTAGCATGCTTCACTGCAGCTGGTTGCAGACATCTGTCATTCCTCAGCCATACATTCTGGATCATGCCAAGAAGAAAAAGCAAAGTCTGACACCTTTCATTTTAGAGATCCTTTATAGAAAAGAGAACCAGGGGGAGAGGGAAGGGGGAAGTGGGCAGGGGGAAAGAGAGCATTTCCTTTGTGACTTAATAAAAAGACACTTTTTCTGTGACATCATCAGTAGTACTTTCCAAAGAGAAAGATCCTGAAAAGTTCATGCTCAATTTATCCTTTTCAATCTTTTAATTTTTACTGTTCAAGCTACTGATTTGTTCAACTGGATATGATAAAAAATGTATATTCTGTGTGTGTGTGTGTGTGTGTAAAATATATATTAAAGATAGATGCATATATATCCGCTAAATGTAGATATACATGATACACCTAGTGAGATATAAGTTATATTGTGTAATCACTCACAAAGGTACTCATATTAATTCAGTGCAACAACAATGATGGAATGGAATGCCATTGCATTGTTGATAGCAAGATGTTTTGCAAAGTACACACACCTAACCCCATAAATAGATAGTAGTAATGTTTTTAGTAGAATGATAAGCGGGTAGTGAGTTATCCCCAGATAATCTGAAATATTAGCTTTTAGTGTGCTGGATATTTATTTACTTAAGGTGTTTTGTTTTTCCTGAGACTCTTTTCTAACATGTCGCTGTAGATAGAGAATCATCAGTTAAACAAAAGTTGTAATGTGACAAAGTTACATTTACATTACCTAACTTACATAACTAAGCAACAACTAAAATTAAAGAAGAACATGTTTATCTTAAGTGACATCTTGGATGTAGAAAACACTTAGTACATTTTACCGCCTCCTTTCAGCAAGTACTCCAGAACGTGCTTACCTTTAAGCATGTGACTAATCCCATTGTTTAAATTCATACTTAAGTGATTTGTTGATTTGCCCACAGGAGAAATTCCTAATCTTTACCTGGTTACACACACAGACCCAAATCCTCACCTGATGTGAAATTTGCATAACTTTGTTGATTAAAATGAGTGAGGATCTGGTCCTTTGAAAGTTGTGCTTGAGATTTCCCAGAAAATTGGGAATGAGATTTTTGTTTTACTGCCACTCCACCAAATAAAATAAACAAATTCAAGACAGGGGCCACAGTGATAGAAAAAGCACTACTATATTTATGAGTAATTAAGTCCTTTGAATCAGTGGTTACCCATGTTAGTTTTGGGTTGTTCTACCCATTTGTAATTGCAAGGACATGTTGATGAAATAATGATACAAGATTTAGGACACAAAGACTTATGTATGTGAATGATCAGGTTTACTGAGGTCTGTAGGACTACTTACAGGAAAAAAGTTACTCATATGCTCATGTGTTATAACACCAGATGCTCAGGGGATATGAACTGACTTTGCTCAATTGTTTAAGAGGTGTAAATAAAAGGGAGATAATTGTTAGGGTGGTCTAAAGCAGAGGGGTGTTCAATTAGCAGTAATGGGTGAAACTGAACTAAGAAGAAGAGCTGAATATTAGGGGAAATGTAACAGTGATATTTAACATGTTATACTGGAATAATTTCCCAGGGGGAATATCTTCATTGCTTCAGATATTAAAACTAGACCGAACATAGGATGTAAGAATATACTGGCAGGAAAACAAGATCACTGATTAGGCCTTTTCCAGTAGTAACTTCTGTAATTCTGTAATCTCTGTTTCTACAGTCCCATATCCCCAAAGTGCAGGGTTTATCCTGGAAACCCTCACTTAACTGAACGTAGTGCTTCATGCTCAAAGCTAAATATCCCTTGAAAGATTAAAAGTGTATTGGGCTACTGAAAGCACTTGAGGGAGCAGGAGGTTGAAAATTCTCATGAAAGACCTAGCAGGAGAACTTGAGATAGTTTGGTTAAGAGTTTAATAGCTGAGAAGTGTGTTTCCTCAGAACTTAATACCAGTGATATGATTAGTAGATGAAATGTAAAAGAAGTGGTAGAACAAGTAAAACAATAGATTGGGTTAAAAATGAGTTGATTCATGTCTTTACACACAGAAGGGGTAGGGGTGTACTATGTAAGCTTGTATCTCGCAAGGTACAGTATTTAGAAGAACTCTGTATTGATCAGTTATTTATATTAAAGAACAAAATGGTATCTACCTCTGAGACCACATCTCTCCTTGGCCATACTTCCTTAGCTGCAATTTGCCCAGACACTCAAACCAGAGTGATAGAAGGAAAGGGGATGTGTTAGCAATGTATAATCTATCCTTGACTTTGGAATTCACTCCCACCCTTTTTCTGAATTAGCCAGAACCTACAGATCTTTAGGGACAGTGAATTGCCCATCTATTCCTTCCGGCCTTTGGTGAAAGAGAAAATTATTGTGAGAGTGGTGACATGGGGGAGGAATGAAAGTTTATATTTTTTGCCTGGCCACTGTGTGAATTATAAATTTTCACAATAGTTACCTTTCTAAATATTGTCCAGGATAGCTTACCACCTAGTACCCTTAATAAGAACTCTTTGGTCTATTTGTGTATATAAACCAAAATGAATAAATTTGAAAATCTATTTAAATTTAATTAAATCTACCAAAGCATTGGACAATCAGAATTACGGCTGACATTCCAGGCTCAGTGAATGACATAATTCCCACTAACTTCATTTGGGGTGCTCTCGGGCATTTTGCTCTTAACTCACACTGTTGTGTCAAAAACAAAATGGTATGCTATTGTGCACAACAATGTTGCATTACACCAGATATACAGAGAATTTGGCAGGCAATTTAAAATACTTAAGCCTTTGTTTTATGAAGTCCCGAGTAATTATTTAGGGAGAATGTGTGGTGTTGCTTCCACAAGAGATGGTTTTGTATCTGTTTCTATTCCTAAATCAGACATTCCTGTTTTAAAAAAACTTACTCTGTGAAAAAAATATTTTTTTATAATCAGGTGATCTTTTCAACAAATATGAAATACAGTCTGCATTTAACCATGGGCAATTTAATCTAGCTATTTCTGGGATTTAGATTACTCAACACAGTATACAAACTCCTCTATCTTAGTGCATCCATTTTCATATAATAAATATTTATATTTTTATCACCATCATCAATAGATAACATGTTAATGAAGGTAAAATGGTAAAATTAGAGATGTTTCTTCTCATGATTTGATGACTGATTTGATTAATGATTTGAAAGCATAAATATGAAGGAAAATGATAGAATTTGCTAATTGTTTCTGTTTATTAAGAGTGATTTTACATCCACATGAAGGTTAGCTTCTGTCTGATACTGATTTGAAATTAATAGACAGCAGGTTTATAACAATCAAAAGGAAGTACTTCTACATTGCCAGGGGATGTTGTGAAGGCCAAAATTCTAAACTGCGTTCAAAAAAGAATTAGATAAGTTTATGGAGGATAGGTCCATCAGTGGCTATAAACCAAGATGGTCAGGGATGCAACCCCATTTATTAAGCCTCTGACTTCCAGATGCTGGGACTGGACCAAAGTGGAGGGATCACTCAATAATTGCCCTGTTCTGTTCATTCCCTCTGAAGCATCTGGATACTGGGCTAGATGGACCATTGGTCTGACCTAGTATGGCCGTTCTTACATTGTTATGATTTACTTTTGGCTGTTTTACATACGGAGTTGTTTACTTTGATTTTCTTCTTTTGGTCTCCATGGCCCACCAGTGTCACAACAACTGTTTTTCTGCATATAAAAGCCAGAGCCAGAATTAGGGAGTAGCCAGGGTTGAAATTAAAATTGAACTCTTACTGGCACGGGGGCCGGCTTCCCCCACACCCCTGAAGGGGCGGGGCCGTGGGCGGAAGGAGCAGGGCTGGGGTCAGCACCCCCTAGCCAGCCCATCTGCACTGCCTGGGCCGCACCGCCCAGGGCTCCAGCGGCGATTTAAAGGGACCGGGGCTCCGGCCGCTGCTGCGGAAGCAGCATTGGCGGCCGGAGCCCTGGGCCCTTTTAAATTGTGGGTGCTGAGGCAGCTGCTCCTTTTGCCCCCCCCCCCCATCAGCAGTCCCGGGGCGGGGGAGAAAGGGGCAACCACATTAACGGCAGCGCTTTAAGCAGGGTCCTTTGCCACGGCAGCACTTTAAAGTCAGCTGTACATGCCGGTACCAGCAGCCACTTTTAACCGGTACATCGTACCAGCCCATACCGCCTTACTTTCACCCCTGGGGGTAGCCAGCAGGGCAACTGACTGGGACCCCATGCCACAGGGTTCCCCACAAAGCTAAGTTGCTCAGCTAAGTTTCTCAGGTGGCAGGCCTGGGAGCCCTGGGCTTCAGGCCCACGCTGTGAGGCTTCAGCTTTTTACCCTGGGCCCCAGCAAGTCTAACACTGGCCCTGTTTGGCGGCCCCCCTGAAACCTGCTTGCAGCCCTCCAGGGGCCCCAGACCCCTGCCTGAGAATCATTGAGCTAAGATACACATTGAATTGTTGCTTTAAATTCCATTTTTGTAACATAGCTTATTTCTTTTAATGTTGCAATTAAAGGAATTCAGCATTAACATTAGCACTTTCCTGGCTTCTTTAGGCTTATATTATACCTTTAATATTATTAAATAGTGAACTGAAATGCTTATTCAGAAGTACTAAACTCTGTTTACGATTCCAAATCATGAATAGACTGCACCTTCATTTGGATTTTGAGGGATCCAAGTAGGTACTTGAGAGTATAATTTGGTCCATCGTGTAGATTTTCACGTTACAAATACATTTAAAAACGAGTAATGAATTTTGTTTTCTTACTTTGCTTGTTTCCCCTGCTACAACCAATGACATCTTTACCCTCTTTAAGAGCTTGAGGCTATACATTTTTATGCACTTGAGTACTCAAGTGAGTAGGCCCATTGGGCCATTTTCTTAGCTCCAGCACAAGTGAGGAAGTGACAGAAAGGTGCTCTTTGTGCCCTTCCCCAAATCTTGGGGTCATATGAAACATTTCCCTATGCAGGGGAGATCCTTCAGTAGTTGCTAACCTGACACTAAGGCTATTCTGCACTCTGTATGCATGCAGATCTATACTACCAGGCTTAGGCTCCAAACCTGGAAAGCATCTTTCCTCAGGGGAGTGCTTAAGCACATCAGTGAGACTTAAGCACATGGTTAAACACTGTCTGAATCATGTCCTTAGTGTGCCTCCCACCACTGGTAGTCTCGCTGGCTGTTCTTAGGAGTGTTTGCAGAATCAAGCCCTATAGTAACACAGGAAATTCAGCTTGAGTAGTGTATGAGATGTCATCAAGTGTGCAGGTAAAGCACAGAACCCTGAGGTCCAGTAATGACAGGTGAAAACTTTTCCAATCATTTCTAAAAATTCATTTGTTTGTACTTCTTTGTCTACGCTTGTATTCTGTCAATTGTTTAGAATATCAGACAGTTCTTTTAATTTAAAAAGCTTGTCTGTTCAACATTACATTTAGGGTTTTTAAATTTAATTTCTTTGTTGTAATTTAATAAATGAAAAATCATTTCATGGAATGTTGTTATTTACCCAAAAGATCTGGGTAAATAACAACATTTCTTGAGTTGTTCCAGGGCCTGTGTGTGGTTAAATGTATATTCAGAAATTTTGGAAAACTTTTATTGCAAGTATCAATCTGACTGGAGCAATTCTAATCTATCTGGTATTCGGGGAGTTTTATAAATGCATAGTGTGAGACCAATAAAGTAGAATGGCTCAGTTAGAGCCATTATTGTCTATTGGACAAATACATGTATTCAGCTTTTTTCCATCCATATTATTATGCACACAATTGGAATGGCTGCTTTAGAGCCATTTTGGTCTATTGGGTAATACAGACCGTATTTAGGATGTTTGCTCTGAATAGTAAAAATCTTTATTAATATTTGTGGGTAAAAAAAATGGAATGCACAAGAGTAGTAGCCAATTTTTAAATGACAATATTTTTCCCTTTTCAAATTTTTGTTTGCATACCATATTGCTGTCACCTTAAAATGGTAGCTGGCATTTAGTTCTCCTGAGACACCAAACTGTGAGAGCCATGAAGATGCATTACACAATTACTTCCAAGCTGATGGTCACAGGGATTGCCAGGGAATCATTCAGAAAGGTTGTCCTGTCAGGCAGAAAGCGTATGGCCACCATCTTGGAATTGTTCCTTCTGATGGCAAATGCCCATGGGTTCATTTAAATCACAATTCTATCTCTGATATGGATTTTCATGGGAAACAAAGTTTTAAAAGCAGCTGTTCTTGGTAGAAATGATTTTTAAGTTGGTGGCAAGAAGAACCTATATTGGGGTGGTCAGAAGCATGTTCTAAGGTTGTTTATTTCCTTGGTGTGTTTTCTTGGCATCTGGTCAAATATGCTTCTGAACATTAAAAACATTTCTCTATATGCCTCTACTAGTGCTTGCTACCTCCCACTTGAAATTCTAACTGTACCTAAATGGGAATCAGTAGGTTCCTTTATTTGCTCCTAGCAATGTAGAGCACATTTCCAGTTGGAAATCCAACTATATTAACATCAAACAAGAGCAAATTATGGTCCTGTCCATTTCAACAATTCCCTTTTGAGATCCAGCCATGGGTACTCCATTAGCAGAGTTTCTGAGTGTCCCACACTTTTTAATGGATAGCCTCACAACACTATTGTGAGGTAGGGCAGTGCTGTTATCCCCATTTCACAAATACGGAACTGAGGCACAGAGAAACTAAGCAACTTGGCCAAGGTCACTCAGAAATCTGTGGCAGAGCAGGGAATTGAACACAGGTCTCTGAAGTCTTAGTATCCTAATAACTGGACCATCCTTCTTCTTCTCCAAGAGGAAAATTAAAGTAGACTTTACAAATACAAAAAGAGCATTCCATGTCTTCCATTGTCCTGACTCAAAAAACTTAAAGTGACCTAATAAGGTGGTCATCTGTAAGAGGTGACAGGACTTATTGTCAAGTTGCAACAAAAAGCATGTACTTACAGTAAGGAAGAAACTTGAAATTAACTTACCATATCACATGGTAATAATCTTACAATGTTTCAGAACCATCGACCACCTAACGAGAAACATTCAGAGCATTCTGTCATATGAGCATTGTCATTTTTGCATTTTAAGAGAACAAATGTCATATCTAGTAAACATTTTTCTCAGGATTTAATTATAATTTATAGTACATTGCACAGCATTTGTTTTCCATTCATCATTTTATTGCTCTTCATCCTTTTCTCTATGTTTCTAAGTAAAATGGTGTGTATGCAGTTGTCTCTCTCTCCGTGTGTGTATATATGTATACATATGCAATATAATAAAAAGTAGTGTAGTGGGAACAACAGACGGCTTGTGTGTATGATGTATTATTGGCATTTTTCTTTCAAATTACTGATTTGTTGTTGCTTTGGGAGAAAGCCATGATTCTGGTGCTGTTAGTACTCTTTTAACAATTTGGAATAAATTCCTGGGCTTATCCATGTGACTAATCCAATGCCCATGTCAACATTTTAATGCAAACCCTTACATATGTGCCTGTAATACCACAAAATAAGACCTTTCTTTGTGGAAAATTTTCTAAAATTTGGATGCCAATCAAATATTTTTAGGAGTGGAGAATAAATGCAGCTTCACCATGTAAATTATTTTTTTTCTATGAAAAATACTTCAGCATTCATCTCTTTTCTCTCACTCTCCTGTTTGTGTGAATCTTAAATAATAGATCCATATTGAAGTTGGTAAATTAGCAACGATCAGCGGTGTACAGAGTACAGTCAGTAACCTGATGACGCTATACTGACATTGAGGTTTTTATGTGCGACCTTGGCACAGGTTGATTTTTAAAGCTATACCAATGGAAAATGGGTTTGGCAAACATTTGAATTCCTAACAACCCACTAACAAACCCTCAGTTCCAGCTGTAGACATTGTTGCCCCTATATGGTCATAAAAACTTACTTTGAGATCTGTGCCTTTCTCAGAACCTGCATTTTCAAATTCCATTCCATTGAGGCACCATGTTGGGCTGCATCAGTCATGCCATGTTATGAAACCTAACACGATGTGACTGATGTAGGCTGACATGACATGTCACAAAGCAACATATCAGATCATACATTTGAAACAAAACGAAACAAACTTTTTTTTTCTCAAAACCTAAATTAACAAAGCAACATATTTGTTTAAAAGGCAGAAGAATCTAAAGGGTTGGATTTTTTTCTTTATATTTGCTAGTTCTTTTTCAAGACCAGAATGTTCATCCTGTCCAAGCTCTGTATTCTTCCCAGGGCAGAGACACAAACTGGGACAGCTCAAGTCTGAGTCCTATGCCCAAATCCTCAAGGTATTTAGATGCCTAACTCTCATTGAAATCAATTTCAATGGGAGTTAGACACCTAAATACCTTTGAGCATCTTGGCCTTAGTGCTTTCTCCACTTCTAGGCTTGGACCTACAAGGTTCTGAGTGCTGTCAACTCCCATTGGCCTCAGTGGGTTCTGAGGGTACTCATCACCTCTCAGGGCACTCTGCATCTTCCACAAGTGCTTCCAGACACCATTACTCCTATTATAGTCGATCCTTCCTGTTTTTCTTTTGTAGCTCCATCGCTTTACAATCTCTGCTCTCAGTTCACAATGTTGAAAGGTCTTCAGTCACTGAAGTGCAAACAATGTAGTGTGCTACTCTACCGCCAGGTTGTTTGAGATGTAAGCAATATAGTGTCCCCCCACTCCTCCTTCATATCTCAGAAGGATACTCCATAATTTGCTCTCCATGCTGACCTGCCTCTAACCCGATTCTCCCACACTGCAACACAATGCATTACATATTATCTTCTGAACCATCAGGCAGGGTTCTTTTTCTTAAAGGGCTTTCAAATAATTTTATGGGAAGATATATAGAAGGTAGAATATATATGACCTATAACTTGCAAAGAAAGAACCCACCAACCACCACTAGATAAAACATTATAAATTTATTGCCAACTTATCTAGGAAGGGTTATTTTAAGAACCTGCTGCCCACAACAAGTTTTGAGCTGTAATTAATGGATGGGTTATCCAAGAGAAATGGGCATTTTCCTGTGTCCCTTAGTTACAAGCAAATTGCAGATATTGTTATCTTTGCAAGTAAGAATAATCTCTGGTTTTTGTACTACTTCTGCTGTAAACAATGTTCCTCTTGCTTTCCTTTGACCCTCACTCTGTATACATATTTATATATTATTCATACTGGATTAAAAATGAATGTGCTCTTTACCACAGTTGTACTGTATTGTGACAATACAAATTAACTTATTGTGTACTTACTTTTCATATGGCAGTGATGTGAAATTTTGATGGCCTCAAAAAGTAAGCAATAGAAAAAAAGACAACATTGAACAGAATCCATTTAGGTGTATTTTATATGGTCTTATTTGTTAAATTTGTTGAATTAATAAATTATGTTCCTCATGTACAATTGCACAGTTTTGAACCTTTTGTAATACTGGATGGAATGAGGTTTTTTTACAAATATTAAGGGCTGTTTTTCTCCATGCTTTGTGAATTCTTTGTTTAAATATTACTTTAATGGATCAGTGTATGAATTGGTATTACTATTTTTAATCATCAGTACTTATGGTCAAGCTAATACCCCCAAAGAACTGATAAATGACATCACATTTTGTAGGCAGGGCTAGTGTGTTGTTTGTTATTAATGCTGCCTATACTTCCTATTATAAGACCCTGTTTGCAGTTGCTTATAACATGCCAAGCCTTTAACCATTTGGGCTGAATTCCTCCATTCTAGGTGTCTGCTTCAGGTGGAATATTTTGGAAAATTTCAACCAAACTAGTTCAGCCATTTCTGAGAGCAAGTCTAAGGAAAATAAATTGTTTTGCCAGGGTTAAAAAAAAAAGTGGTGACCTTTTTTTTTGAAAAGCTCTGGGACCCCCCTTGCTTTGGAGCTGGGATTTGAAATTTGGCAGTGGGTGGCCTTTGTATCAGGGGCATGCCTTTTGCCATCCTGTGTAAATCTGCCCTAATTTGACAATGTTCTACGCCTTTTAAAAATCATGATTTGCACATGCTCAGCAGAGACTTCTTAGTTTTCAGCAGTTAAGTTCTACAAAAGATTCTGGCCACACTGGGCATGCTCCCACCCAGAATGGAACCAAAGTCAGACCCGTGGTGGGGTTAGAGGGGGAAGTAGACTGGAACAAGGAGCCTGTGGGACAGAAGGGGCAGAAACCAGGACTGGAAGCTGGTGGAAGCAACTGGGAATTGAATTGGAGGGAGACTGGGACTATCTGGGCAAGGAGACTGGGACTGGGATCCAGGGGGGATTGTGACTAGTTAGGCAAGGAAGTTGAGATTAGGATCTGAAAAAGGTGGACTGCAACTGGTTGGGCAAGGATACTGGGGCCAGGGAATGAAATGCAGTGGGGGACTGAGCCAGTGTGAGGGGACAAAAATTGGATGAGGAGCCAGAGGGGGAGACTAGCACTCATTGGGCAAGGAGACTGGGATTGAGAACCAGTGGGATGAGAAGTAAAGAGGTGAAAGGGGAGTGGAGATAGATTGATAAGGACTCAGAATCAGGAAGAACTGAGCCTGGGACTAGGATAGGGGAAACTGGGACAGGGATGGTGAGTCAGGAGGGGTGAGACTAGGATTTGCTGGCTAAGGAGACTGGGATGAGAAGCCTGCTGTGTGGAGACTGGGACTGGCTAGATGAAGAAATAGAGCTGGGATGAGGAACGAGAAGTAGGGAAGAGAGCACTAGGACAAGGGACAAGTTGGAGGGGCAGAGCAGAAAGGGTCATGAAGAAAGGGAATGAGCAGAAGAATCCCACTATATCACACTCCATTTCAGAGCCTGAACTGGAACATAAGATTCCTGAGTCTCACCATTCCTCTGAGGTCAAAAAATATCTAAGAAACCTGCTGTCAAGGTGTCCATCCCTCTCTAAATGCTGGTCCACACAGAGGGTGTCAACCTACTACTGCTGTCAGTTATTCTGTTAGCTCAAGTGGCAGAGGTCTGTGTGGTGGATCTAAAGTGTCCAACTCTAATGGTGTTGCTTCACGATGCTACATGATATAATTTCTGGGTTTTTTTAATTTATTTTGCTTTTTAAAATAAAGGGATTTATTAGGGTTGCAAAGTCAAACACTAAAAAGTTATGAAATGCCAGAATTAAGGTTGCTTTTACAATCGTGTGCATATGCATTATGATACAGTCTTTAATTACATGATCACATACAATTTTTTCCACAGGACCCCTGCCTCATTCAATGCACAGGCTGGAGCTGCTTTGGGGATGAATCAGGGATGAATAGGAGGCTGTTGTCTATAGGACTCCGGCCTCATTTGTTGCAGAAGTTGGAAGGTATATAGTGAATGAGGCTGGGGATTGCAGGAGGAGATCTCATGGTTAAGGCAGTTGATTGTTGCCTTGGAGGAACTAGATTCTATCCCTGCCTGTGCCACAGAGCTCCTGTGTCATTCTAGGCAAGTCACTTAAAGCAGTTTTCTCAACAAGTTGTTGCTAATTGGGTGCCTGATGAGAGACATTGGGGTCTGGTCTGCAGAAGTGCTACACACTCTGAAGTCAAAGGAAGCTGTTCTTTGAACATGTGAAACACTATATAAAGCTAAGCACCCTGAAAAGTCAGGTCCTAGGTGTCTCAAATTGGGCACCCAAAATTAGTTGATATTTTTGACCTTAATCTCTTTGTGCCTCAATTCCCCATCTGTAAAATGAGAATATGACCACTCCCTCAACTCACAGGGGTGTTGATTCATTCATATTTGTGATACACTCAGATACTGTAGTGATGAGCACCATGAAGAAAATTAATAATTCAGTCTTCAGAGCAGGGTTTGAAAAGTGTGCCACGAAAGAGGCCTAGGGCTGGACATTGAGCAGTGAAGATAAAACAAAATATTGAATAGCTGCTTATTAAGTGAGCACCATCCCTTCAGTGCACTGACTGAGGAAGAGTTCCTGTGGAAAAAATAGTATGTGATCATGTTGTTAAAGACTGTATTGTAATGCAGACATGCAAGGGGCCTGAATGAAGGTTGCAAAGGCAACACTAATTCTGGCATTTCCCAACTTTTTGACTGCTTGACTTTGCAACCTTAATAATGTTCATTTAACATACTTTTTTTGTGTATGTTTGTAATATACAAACTGAAGCTTGCAGAAATATAATTTGGTATCTGTTTGCAATGCTTTAAATCAGTTAAAATGTAAGGGATGGATGAATAAAAGTATGTTAGGGGAAAGAAAGGTAAGCTTCTCTAAACAGCAGGTAAAGAAACCGGTAACACTGTTATACATTGGTCTGACCCAAAGCCCACTGAAGACAATTTAAAGACTCTCGTTGACTTTAATGGGTTTTGGATGGGGCCCCATTATGACAGTATTAGTCCACGCAATTTTAAGTGTTCTTATATGAAACCTTTGCAGAGACTAGACTGTTTATAGCAAATTAGCTTTAATAATATATAAAGACTTCGTTATACTGATGTTTTCACTTGTATTTACAGCTACTATATATCCTAAAATATAAATTCACTAAAATGCAGTAATGGCTAATTTATTCACTATAGGAAGAATTTGTTTTACATGCATTTTGTGACAAACATTTTGTCAGTATATAAATTCCAGTGGTCCTTTTAATCAGATAGGATGACATCATTTCCATAAAGGAATCTGACAACAGGCACATAGTGTAATCTTATGGTGATCTCAAGGAACTCGGTGTTAGGAAATATGCATTTGATTCTTGACTGCAAAGGACTTCCCATGTGACCTTGGGCAAGTCACTTAATCTCTCTGTAAATTAGTTTCCTCATCTGTAGCAGAGAGTAATAATACTTACCTACGTCTCTATATGCTTTGAGATCCTGAGATGAAAAGCACTGTGTGTATGTTATATATATATATATCAATCAATCAACATATTACTTATTATCAGCAAATGACGGTTCCAGGATTTTCAGTATAGATTCTGCCTTCAGTTTAAAATACATGTACTGTGATCCTCAGCATAAACCACCAGATGAACAAATAAAGACATTTTTAAAATCAAAACTACAAACACCCTAGCCAGGATAAAATAGACCAAACTCATACATTATTACTGAGGTCCCTTTCCAGGGTGCGATGTTTCCTTCTATGAATTGAAGGGATAATTGTGAAATGGAATGATTTTATTGGACCTTTCTTCTGAGTTTTGCAATCTAGCTTAGAATTTCCAAAACTATGCAAATCATATTTTCAGTGAAATCTCCTTCTTTATACCCATTCAGTTTTTTACCCATTTTCTGTGCACAAAAGTGGATTGTGGAAGAATATAACTGATACTTTCAAACATGTTGTGAGTGCAGTTATGAACGTATACGCCTTTGGATTTAAGGGACTGATCCTGAAATGCATTGAATAGGTCTTGTAATCTCTTCCTTGACCACTGTTTCTAGTCCTCCTGCTGAAATTCCTCTGTGAAATTCCTGACCATTCCTATTTCTATAACTACCATTCCTAATTGTGTTCACTATGTTCCCTATTACTTTTCCCACGATTAAATTTTCCTTGGAGATTTGCCCTTGTTAAGACTAATAATTTCTGGGTTTCATCTCTTTTCCCTGAGTACCTTGTCTGGAAAATTTCCCTTCACCTGCCCTGTCTGAGGAGCAGAAGAACCTTCAATGCTTCAAGTCTGAGACTTAGGTAGAAACCAATTTACTGTATCCTATGGATCCATTTAGGCCAGTGTAAATATTTTGTATTCTGGAGCAGGACCCTGTCCTAACACAACTGACATCAGTTCATTGATGATGGGCAGGCATCTCCTCCATGCACAAATGTCGTACCCTCGCTTGAGGAAACATGCCCACGGGGCTGTGTTCTGGGCACAACACTTCCCTCCTCCTGAGGAGCAGCTAGAATCTTCTGTGTGGACTCAGTCTTCAGGTGCTAATTCCCACTTTTTCCATTAAAAATAGTGGGTTGTTTTAGGGGTCCAAGCACTCTAGTTCAACTGATGACATCTCTCACAGGGAGTGAGTTTTCCTGACAACCCACCATCCAGAACACCACCAGTGTAACCCCGGTGTCACTTCAGACCTCTTTCTCTAATGGGAATAACATCTGACCAGGCTACCCATCTTCCATTTACCTATGTAAAACTAACCTGATAACACCTAAATGATGATTGGCCACAGCTCACCTGCCTGTGACATTTATCGAGTTAGGCACTCTTGGCCTCTTCCCACACAGTGTGCACTGCAATGCTTTCACACCTACAGTACTTTCCTCCTCCTCCTTCTGCGTCCTATGTAGTATGTCGTCTAGAAACAGGAGAGGGGGAAAAGTGCTCTTCTAATGTGGATATTGGATATTGTTTTTCACTTGTCCTGGATTTATGTAGATGGTCTGGCACATTTATTTATTCATTTATTTGAGCAAATTAAAGCAAGCTAAGCGCATTTGACCTCAGATGGTCCTGGTTTAAGTTAATTTGAGAGACAAAGCTCATCAAGTTCCAGTAAAACACATCAACAACTTCCCAGCATAGGTTGAAATGTGGTTGCTGAAACATAACCTCCAATACCAGATACAGCACCAAGATTCCAAGTCACAATAATATGAAAAATAATATAAAGCACATTGCAAGACTGACTAAAAAAGAGCTGTGTTTCATTCATGCTTTTTTTTTAGTCACTATTTCATACACAAGCATACATCAGGTTCTGTGCAGTAACATTCCTTTTCTAATCTAGACTGGATATTTTATTTTTAAGTTAGCTATAGTTTTGAGCCTCCATCCAGCAAACACTCATGCACCTGCATAATATTACTCACAAGTAGTCCCACTGCAGTAAAGTTACACATATGTGTAAGTATTTGTAGGCTTGAGGCCTTGCTTATCTCAATCCATTATTGCTATCCATCCAGAAAAACACAAAACAACACAACAACTCCATGTACATAACATGAAACATACAATGTTATCCTCAGAAACCCACTCAAAGACAAAATATGTTTATTAGAGTGTGGTCTGCACATTGTCATCGTGCATTGCTCTAGATAATCAACAAATATAAAAGAATCTATTATATGGTTAACTTTATTTGCAAGTGTTCAGACTGGATCAGTGAATGCTTAACAATTATGTTAACTAAGTGAGAGGGGATGGCTTAGTTTTCTTTAATGTCCCAGAAAAAGAATTTTTAACAATACAGTTTGTATGAATAGAACTCAACAAAAGAACTATGAATTTCTTATTGTTGCTCAATGCATGCAGCACTTCCTTATAGCAGTATTTCTTTGTTACACTTTGCAAAGAACTGGCTTGCAGTGAAAATGTAAATATGAGAAAAACTAACCAGACTTTTGTCTGTCACGCAGGTCACAGGCCTTTCCAGTGCAGATACTGCCCATACAGTGCCTCTCAGAAGGGAAATCTGAAGACCCATGTTCTTTGTGTCCATCGCATGCCTTTTGACAACAGCCAGTATCCAGATCGCAGGTTCAAGCGCTCCAGAGTTGACTCTGAGGCTTCTGGGAATTTAGAGGAACCTGCAGCTGTCAAACCTGGGAGCTCAGCAGAGCTAACAGAGGAGGGCAGCAAGGCCCAAGAGTAATGCAGCTGAACAAATCAATCTGTATATTGCAATATTATTTTACACAGTTCTTAGGTTGCATTTGGGTAAGAGTTTGATAACTGCATTCCAAGAAAAAGAATTGTGTACAAATTCCCAGTGGTGTACAGGATGTTTAAAACATTTAAATATATATATATACGTATATATTACAAAAAGAAAAAAATAATTCCCAGCCCTTGAAAATGGCTGCTAAACTGTTACCTGGCAACAAGTACTTCCAAACAATGTAGGTGGGATAATAAAGTGATTTTAAAATGTTGGGAGGTCATTAGTTATTTAAAAAGCAGAGCGATTTCAAACTTCAAAGTGGTCTTTGTCCAAAAATAATGCTCTTAACAGAAAAATGATACCGTCTAAATGATTTAGTGTTGCCTTGAAGATTGAGGGGCTGTGTTTTCATTGTTGAAAACACCTTTATAATATGACACCAGCTGCTGTCATTTGCCTAGCATAGTAATGAGATGTGTTGGTAGACTGCCATGGTGCCAGTCTGACTGGAGCTGTCATTGCAGAGAAAATCAATTCAAGTGGTGTTGCAACTGCACTATAGGAGAAATCTTAGACGGCCCGTAAGCTGGGGTCAGTACTGACCTATATTGGAAAGGATTGTGATATTACATTTTTGTTTTTTTTTTAATATACAGCCAAATGAATCAATGGTTAGAAAGAATCTGAAGACCAATGTGTGATTGCAGATTGGTTGTGTAATTCCATTTTTTTTTTAGATCAACTTTCAGTATTGAGGGAAATTCTTTTATTCTTTTCTTTCTTGTTGATGAAGAAATAGGTTGCTGTAAAAGTAGAAGTACAATATATAAAAAACATTGTTTAGTGAAACTAGTCAACCTTATCTGTAGAAGGTGCTGGTGAGAAACAGAATATTATTAACTAGCGGGTTGATTTCTTTTTCTTTCTTTTCTTTTCTTTCTTTTTTTACTTGAATGAAGGATTCCCCAGTCATGGTTAGTTTTCATTTGTTAGGTTTTATAAGTGTTACAGACATAGTGCAGGAGTTTCTTCTGGAGAAAGCTCTTATAAAGTAGCTTGACCTAAAATATGAATCCAAACATCCTGCTCTTTGTCTCTAATGAAGAAAAGTGTTTTTGCTAATATTTCTTTGTTTTTGTAAAACAAATGTGTTCTATATTTTTGAAGATTTTAGCTTTTCTACTGATTGGATCCTCAAAATTTATTAAGTTCTTTGCCATATAGGAAGCTTTTGAGAGACTACAATGAAACACACAATAAAAACAAAAAGTAAGAATAATAGGTAATGGTTTATTCTTAAATCTGCTTGAATGGCATAAAAAATTAGCCTTTTAATGTACTTCCTTTGATAGAAGCAAAATCGGTGCTGTTTATCTGGTTATTATGATAGTAGAGAAGTATTAACTTCTTCTAAAACAAAATCATCCAGACTTTAAAAAAAAAAAAAGTCAATATTTCTTTGCAGGCTGGGAGCACAGAGTAAAACCCCAGGGCCTTAAAACTTCAGCTCTGCCTAAAGCAGTTTACAAAAAATACTAAACTGCAATCAATGTAAATAAAATTCTTAGCGCTACCCTGAGACTGGAAAAAAAAAATCTCAGGCTAATAAGGAATACGGTTTGCATATGCTGTCGGAAAGGATGTCATCCAACTGAAGTTTCAGTTTAAATGAGGTCACTGTGTAACTTGGACCCATCTGGCACAGAGCAAGCTGCTTTTCTTGTTTTTCTAGAATAGTTCTCACTGCCTTACTTAAATCGAGTTGATAAACTTAATGCAACTGTTTCTATGATCCTAGATAAAGGATTGAAATGTTATTGAAAACTTTCTGACTGTAGTAAGCTTTAGGATTTTAACTGCACTACTGTGTTTGGTGACTGTGTCAGTCGCTTGCTTTTGTGTGTTTGCGCCGCCTTCAATATCTTAGCAAAAAAAAAACATCAAAACAAAACAAAAAAAAAACAAAAAACAAAAAAGCCCACATTCCATTTCTTGCACTTTTTGAGCTCTTTCAGTATTCTTTTGTGTCTTCTGAGCATTTTCAGATACGACAGGCAATAATTCTGTTTGTGACACTGGAAACATCTCCCGTTCTTTGTGATGTGTGTGTTGATTCCATTTGGTCCGGTGCTACTGTCCCTATTTTCCCCTCTGACATAGACCTTTTTTCCAGAACATTTGTAACTTGTAATACAAACAAGTGACAGCAGCAGTGATGCATTGTCAGTTTCTGAATATCATCATGCTTCTCATATCTAAACATGTCAAGTTTTTTCTCTGTAACTTCTGTAGTCTGTGATACTGGTCATAATACTGTCTACATTCCTACACAAAGAAAAATTTCTATCTTGGAGGAAATCTGAGAATAATAGAGTAGAGGATTTTGTTGCTATGCTTGTAACAATTAGAAAACTTTGTATTTAAAGTTTATTCTTGGTCATTATTTATTATTATAATACATCAGTTGACAGAACTTTATTCTGGTATAGAAGTATTAAAAGTTGTTTTTTCAGCAATGACTGTTTTCTTTCTGCTGTTAGAATAAAAATTGTCTTTGAAGCAGTACAGTTTTATCCAGTGTTTTACGCAATAAAACCTCTACCTCTGAAAAAAGTTTTCCTACTTGCATATGTTTATTAGGAACACTTAAAACATTACTTTCTGCAGCTTTGTCAGATATTAAAAAATAATGTCAGTAAATTCACTGTTGTTAGGCAGTTACTGGAGTGTACTATGCTGGGTGTGTGTGCTCAGTCCACTTATTAATCAGAACAAATCTATAAACAGTATATAGATATAGATATATTATATATTGTGACTAATTGAAAGACTGTGGAAATCTGTTTTAGCATGTAGTAATAATTGTTTTATATAATACTAATTATGTACTACAGAAAAAGCCTTGGGGTCTATCAAGCATTGATTTTAAAGTGTTTAAAGTGTGTATCATATACTGTAATGTATATAGTCATGTTTCATGTTAAAAACACATTTGTTTGTATAGATCATATACTTGGCTTTAGAAAATTGTGAGGTTTATTGTAATGGTGCATGTAAAGAAAATTGCCTACATTTTAAAGAAATTTGCAAGTGCAAGAGCCCTCATATTCTACCGGATGCATCATTATTCTTCCTGTATATGTTTGATTTTCATACTTGGAAGCAACTACATTAAAGGATCTGAAGTTCTTGACTGACACTCATTGAAAAGAGTAACAATAATTAACTCGTATCAATAAATGGATGCACCAAAGCAGACTAAATACTTCTAAAGTGCAGAAAGTAGGGGGAGAGGGGAGCCTTGCACAGGAAAACTGAGAAGGAAACAACAATGGGAAATTTTAACAGAATTAGATGAAACCACTCACACTCTGCTAATAATGTCATACTGGAGCTGAGCTGAGCTGATTCTCCAATCCTTGTGCGTGTGAGTCCAGTAGAGCTAATTTACAAAATTACCTAGCGGTGTTAAGAACAGAAGACTAGCAATGAGAAAATTCAGAGTTAATCAGTTGTTGAAAGTTACATCTAGGAATTGACTTTTCAGTTTAATGGGCAGAATGCAAATATTACCATGACAAATCATGTGACTAGTACCATTTAAGAGAAAAATGAACAGCTACATGTAATTAGGAAAAACTGCATTTATAGTAGATCAAATTTGGGTTCAAATTCAAGAAGTTCATCAAAATGACTCATATATGTTTTCGGGTTTCTCACAACCTTTCCTGATGTAACCCACTATCTTATCTGGGAAGTATAGTATGTAAAAATGCAAAGGCAGGATCTGTTTGCTTCAGTATATGAATTCTACTCTGCCTTGCTCCAGGGGTGCTGTCATATCAAGAGGTCACTGTATCCAGGAGCCAGGGAAAACAAACCATTTTTTTCCTCCAAAGATTTTCAAGCCTTCTTTCAGGTTCAACAGACGTTTAATGAAAATGTGGATCCTGATATATTGAACAGAAACAGTTTCTCTGCACCTCGATGGAAATGTTCACAAACACAATCTCCTTTATTATCCAATATGCATAATAGAATCCTATGATTAAATGGTTCACATATTCTTTAGGAACCATGGAAAAGAACCACCATGAGGCCTTGTACCACAAAACATGGCAACACCAGCCAAGCTGTTCCACGGGAAACAGAATGTCTGAAAGAGTTAAATACTGTTGTCTCAAAAAAAGGCAATTTGTAACTATTTTTTGTTAGCCCAGCTGATCAGCAGCCTTCATACGCAGATGGTGAATGTTTTGACAAGAATCTTTCTACCTAACATCAGAAAGCTGCTCTCAGCTTTAAGACAATGTTTCTTGTTGAAACTTTTATAAGGACTATAACCCCTTCGTCTATTGTAATTTGGGAATTGAATATTTCCCTTATCTGTTTAACATCTGTATTGTAACAGTATATTATAAAAATCTCACCTTGTGTATTGTAAGCACGATCCCAGTGAAATTATTCTTAAGTATTGTGTTTTTCATTTCTGCGTATCACTGCTTGGCATGATCTACCAAAGTGGAAGTATGTTTCCATGGGGAAGGTTGGGCGGTGGGCAAGGGGAAGGTAAAACTATAGTGTAATGTAATATTAAAAGTGTAATCCAGCTGAGCACTAAACAAAGGGATTGTGAAGAGTTCTGCAGCTCCTCACCTGTTGGTGTTGCTAAACGTATTTTGGTTTTTTTGTTTGTTTGTTTTTTTTAAAGAGTCTCAACGAACAGGGAAATCATAGGAAAAGAGGAGGTAGAAAATTTAAATGATCCCAGAGTGAACTGGTTTGCTGTTAATACAGAAATACAGAGCAAGACACATTTAATGGGCTCTATTTTTTATTATACTATGCTGAATAATTAAGTTTGAGGCTAAGTGTCACATAGATTTATCTTTTAATTAAAAAAGCATGGTTCACGCATATTTGAGTGGTAGTCCAAATAAATGCAATATAGAAATTTATGTTTGTTTATCTAGGTGTTAATTACCTAGAGATTGTTCTGGATTACTTCTTTTTATAAAGTGTCATAGGCTCATGTCACAAGTAATAAAGCTTAACAGTGGAACCTTATCAATTTGCTAACTATAATGCTAGTGTGACCTGAAGGAAAGGGAAAAAAAAAAACTTCGGAAAATGTTCTGCGTGTGTACCCCATTCAACACACAAAAAACCCACACATTGTACAAGGCAATCATTTTAAAATGTTCTCGTAAGTAAAAGTACAAATACATCTTCAGTGTTTTACAACCTTTCATGCATGTAATTATTTATATAACACACTGTTATTTATGCCTGCGAACTAAATGTTGTGCAAAGACAGACATGGTAAAATAAGATGTAGTTTACCTGGTGGGAAGCAACACATTTGATGTATGAAGGAACATTTACAATCATGGAACACATATTAAAAGTGAGACTTAGATGTAATTTCCTTAATATTTTGAAAAGATTTTTACAATGTATCTAGAAACCAAGATGAAGAGAAATGCAAAACTGAAGTCTAAAGATAAAAAAAAAAATCATGCATTTCAATGGTGCTAACAGAGGAGAAAAAATGTGTACAGACACAAATTGTTCATCATATTCTCTGTCCATCTGTTTTTTCTTTGTTTATGACCAGAATTTATATTAGAATTCCATAGAATCATGTGGAATGATGCTGAACACTGGCAGAGAAAGCTAACGCCACAGCACGTTCAAATAGAGGACTAGCTTTTTAGCTAGTGTAAATCAAATGGGAATTCACTGATTTTCACCAAGTGAGAATCTGGTCCAGGGTTTTGAAAGGCTAAGAAATTTTTCTTACTGTTTTTTTGTTTGTTTTTTGTTAGATGGTGGGGGGGAGGAGGGGGCAGGCAGAGGAAAGGGAAAAAATCCTTTATTTATTCTTTGCTTAGCATTCTGATGACCTAAAAATAATATTAACTTTCTGTTACACCACATTATTTGCAAACTTTTTTGAGAACCTCCACCTCCAATATCACAAGAAAATCAATGAAAAATACTCTAAGTGTTCATGCTCATTAATTCTTGCTTCATCTACAGTTTCTCAAAATGGGAAGAAGACTGGAAACAAAGTAATAAAGGGTTGTCTTCTGTTTGTTACACAGCAATTATTCCTGCAGAAATAGATTACAAAAGCTTTGTTTCTTGTGCAGACAGTGGTAGTCAATGAGGTACATCTGAATAGATGCGGTAGGAGGTAAATTTAATGTTTAGAAATGTTGCTAAATAAGACAGCTTTGAAAATAAATTTAAATGAATTTAAATATATTTCTTTCTAAATTTTAAAGAGATTCAAATATGTATATTTCTCATAAATATAAAGTTAAAGGCATTTTTTTAAAAATAACCTAATTTTGGTCCCAATAACCATATTAAAATTCCTAAAAAAGTGGCCTGAAGTGTAGAGCAGTAAACTTAAATCAATGGGCGCTCAGCACTTTTGAAAAATCAGGTAATTTATTCAGGATTCTAAATATAGATTGAGGAATCTAACTTTAGGCTCATATGTTTGAAAATCTTAGCCCTGGAATGTGATGAATCACTGCATTATTACAGTTTTATAGTAGTGTAATTCCATTCAAATCAATAGTTACACATCTGTAAAACTGAAGAACTTGGATAGATTATGTAGTATCCTGGATGGATCAAAAGGACTATTCATCCACAAGGAGAGTGGAAAATTTCTTACCAATAATTTCCCTTCTTTTAGCAGCACTTTCCAGAATCCTGGACGTCCATGCTGCTCTCCTCCACTCTGCAGCTTACAGAAATGGATCAATGTTTTGCCACCACACACTCTGGCCATGCCCCCTCTGCTCCCACTTGTGTCCAGAAGAGTTAATCCAAACCTGTAAAACTTGCATAACATTAGTATTAACAAATGCTCTGGAGGTAATGAAATGGCTATGCACATTAGACCAAGAAAGATGGGTTTATGGTAATGATCTCACTTAACATCTGACCTTTGGCTCACGAGCCATCTAGGCTGGGTAGAAATGTGAGAGATGCTGCTAGCAGAAAGGAAATTATCAGTAAGACATTTTCCATTCTGCAGCCCAGCATCTCCCACAGTTCTGGATGTCTGGGCTGCAGTGAGGAGTGAACAGATATAAGGCAATTTATGAAAAAGTCTGGTAGGAAGAAAGAGAAGGCAGTACTTCCTCTTTTTGTAGACTCACTCAAAGGGCTACATTATTTCTGTGCCACTGTTTGTATCACTCTCCCGCCAAAGGAGATCTTTGCAGAGGACAGAAAGTCATAGAATTGCAGGACTGGAAGGGACCTTGATAAGTCATCTAGTCCAGTCCCCTGCACTCAAGGCAGAGTTAAGTATTATCTAGACCATTATTATCTAGTATAGTACTTACAGATTCACAAAACTGAGTCTTTTTATTCCTGTTGACATAAAGCATAATTTAATCCAGGCTAGTTTACTGGTAAATTCTCAATTGAATTTTCATAATTATCTGTAGCAATCCACCTTAGAGTGCGTAATGAAGGTGTTACCTGTAGACCAAGTGGCCACATTGCAAATTTCCAAAGTGAATAAACTTGCATGAGGTTGCGAAGGATCTCGTGAAGTGTGTCTTGATCCCTTCTGGAACAGGAACCTCTAATGCTTTGTAGGTTTCCACAATACTTAGTCTAAGTAATGGAAGACTTGGAAGCTCTCAGTCCTTGGCATTTTGGATGAAAGGACATGAATAGGGAGTCCAGTCTTCTCATGGATTCTGTACTCTTGAAATAAATTTTCAAGATTTTTCTGACCTCTAAGGTGTGCCACATCTTTTCAGTTGGATGCTTTTGGACAGACCAAAGGAAGCACAACCTCTTGGTAAGATGTGTGGAAGAAGAAATTTATCTAAGGAAGAAAGGATTCTGGTGTCCTGACTGCTACCTTGTCCTTGTGAAACATGCAGTGAGGCTCGTGTATGGAGAAGGCTTCCAGTTTAACAGTCAGCTGGCTGACATGATCACTGTTAAACAGATCTTAATGGATAAGTAAAATGCTGACACTGATGTCAAAAGCTCAAAGGCATGGCTTGTTAAGATCCTGAACACTAGTGGCAGGTCCCTATGAGGGGGTGCATACCCCATATACCCGCTCTTAATGAGTTAATGTGGGCCTAAGAAGCCAATTAACATACCTGTAAAAGAGAGAAAGCTAGATTTAATTGATCACAAGGGAGGGATGAATCGCTGAGGAAGGACTGAGTGGTAATTATAAAGCCAGGAAATAGAGAGCAGAAGGCCTGCAGGGAGAGAGAGAGTCTGCAGTCACTCTCTGGTAATAGGAGGTGGTGATGAGAAAACCCACGAGAGGGCCCAGCCCTAAGAGTCCTAGCCCTGAAAAAGGGTCATCCTAGAGAAGCTGTGGGGAAGAAGGCCTGAAAAAGGCTGGGTAGGAAGGAGCCAGGAAAACAGCTACAAGGAATGGGGCTGTGCTGACCTTGGCTTCTGGCTACAGGGTCCCTGGGACTCATTGTAGTGGGAAGGCCCGGGTTCCCCCATCACACTCTCAAGGTGGCATGAGTCCAGAGTTGGGACCAAAGGCCCTCTTGGGAGGACATTGGACTGTTTGATGTTTGGCTTTCTGTTACCCCAGAAAGAGTGGCTGGAAGGCTGAGTTATGAGAAGGGAGACTACCGCAGCAGTGGAGTGACTGTCAGCAGGAGGCACCAGAATGAAAGACAGTGCTACACCCTGACTGCCAGTCTGGCTAACTGGACTGCTCAAAGCAATCTGGCTACCTGAGTTTTGTCAGCCAAGGGACCCGAGGATCCAGCAAATAGCACGCTGCTAAGAATGGACTCCTGACATACAATGGTACTGAGCTGAAGATCTCTGTCTATGCCTTCTTGGAGAAAATCCAAAATGGTTGAAATTCCTGGATTTCTGGGATTTCCACTGTGTACTTGGCATTAGTGGCTGCATCTGGACCAGAGGCAGGAAGAGTACACCTTTAGTAGCGGTACTCTCCTAGAATAAAGCAACGTCTTAATGACTCTGGAGGATAGACACAGACCTTCTAGTGCTTCCCTCTCAATAACCAAGGTGTTAGTGATCCGGGTCCTGATGAAGAAGAGGACACGGTGAGAGAATATTCAGCCTCCAGGAAAACTGGAGCAGAGTCTCCAGTTTCAGCTCTGTTAGATCTGAAAACCAAGGTCTCCTCACTCAATGTGGGGTTATCAGTATTACCCTCACCGGTTCTCATTTTATTTTCTGGCTTGCCTTCCCCAGTAGAAGAAAGGGTGGAAACACAGAGTAGGTTTTGCAGCCAACCGTGCAATAAGATATCTGTCCCATGAATCTGGAGGGTCTGTCGCCCTGGTGAAGTATTTAGGCCTCTTTCATTCGTATTATTGATGAATAGTTCAGGTGAAAGTAGGCCAAATGTCTGAAGGGTGAGATTGAAAAACCTCCTGATTCAGGCACCCCGTGTCTGCCGAGCCAGATCCCTTGTGACAGATCCCTGGGAAGCAGCAACCTGGTTGCTGTTTAACCGGTTAGGCCTGTGGGGAGGGCCTGATTAAGGACAGGAGTTCCTGATTACCAGATCAGATTGGAGCTGGGCAGCTAATGAGCTAATTAGCAAGGAGACTGGTAAGAGAGCACAGGAAGGAAGTACAAGGGAGGAGAAGCAAACAGGAGCAGACCAAAGTAGGTGGTACCAAAACGTTGATCTGTCTCCTTAAGGGGACAGGCCAGACATCCAGAATTGTAGGAGATGCTGGGCTGCAGAATAGCAGAGGATGGTACAGAATGGGCTACCATGGTTGCAAACCCCCAGTAATGGAGATGTCACATGAAAAGAAGAAAACTGAAGGAGTGTGCTGGCAAATCAGGCACAATATTAATAACATGAGAAAAAACCTCCAGTTGAAAAAGATATATACATAAAAATGCGTACTGCACATTTTGAGAGATGTTTCAACAAGGGATATAATGCTTCTCTTACAGTTATGCCACTGGGTTGTTTATTTTCCATTATTAGCATTGGTGTTTATTATGGAAAGGTGTTGTGTGAGTCTTCTGAGTAATTCATATTATGATGCGTGAAACACAAGGAATAATAAAGAAAAATTGTAATATTCATTCCAACAGAAGAAATAGCTCTTTTGTTAAAAATCTCCCATAAGATGTGTTGGCCATCCTGTCTGCACTACGGAAGGCAAGAACTGTATTTCCTGAATTATGCTAGTTTTAGTCTTTAATATGCTGCTTATTTATGCCAGGACCCTATGGTAATGTGTTATGACCTGGATTCAATAGGGGCTTTTTCCAATGCCCATTGAAGTCACTTGGAGAATTTCAATTTCCACTAGCATCATTGGACTTGGAAGCAGGCCCTATAGAAGAAATATTTCAATCTCCTGAATCATTGACTCTTAACATTTGTATTATGTTTTCCCCAAAGTGCTGCATATTTTCTCAATGGAGAAATGTATTATCATCCCTGAGCCATATTCTTCTCTCACTTTCTCCTCTCAGACTTCAATGGGTTGCCCTGGCATAACCAAAAGGAGAATATTACCTATTATGTTGTGACATAATCATGATTTGAGGACTTCAGTAACTGAGACAGAGGTTATTGGTCTATTACAGGGATAAGTGGGTGAGGGTCTGTGGCTTGCGATGTGCAGGAGATCAGACTCAGTGGTCATGGTGGTCCTTTCTGGCCTTAAAGTCTATGAGTCTATTTTAAATTATTTGTTAATTTTCAATAAACTTTAAAAATCATAATATTTGTTGGCTTTTTAATTCTTTTCAGCCAGACTCTGCTTCCACTGAAGTCAAGACCATTAAAATCCCAGTGGCATCAATGAGAACAGGCACAGGCCTTCTGGTGTTATAATCTCTGGCATTTAGAGCCTAATCCTACCCCCACTTAAGTTAAGGTGATAAACACCTATTGTACTCAGATGGGGCAGAAACAGTTGCCAAATCAACACTCAAGAAATTTCTGACTATTATTAGCTTTAATGGAAGTTATCCATGTATATATGAGAGTCCAGCAGAAGAACTACTGACAAGCTTCAAAGAATTGAACAGAACATCCAATCACAGTCCAGTGGAGCATCTGTGAGACTAGAGACTGCCTCCTCACTGTCAGAAGATCACCAAGGGTAAGGAGCCTTTTTGGAGGCTAGGGGTTTGGGTTTGTCATAGGTTAAAGAAAAGGAGCTAGGGTAGACACTTGGATATCATGATGATGGGTGCTGTATAGGACCTATAAAGAACAGAGTAGGATCAGGGTAATGGAAAGAA
This sequence comes from Caretta caretta, assembly GCF_965140235.1. NCBI lineage: Eukaryota > Metazoa > Chordata > Testudines > Cheloniidae > Caretta > Caretta caretta. The sequence continues at coordinate 21,966,920 of NC_134217.1, forward strand.
GGGACAAAGTGATAAAGATGAGAGGTAAAGAAACAAGAGAAGAAAGGGAAAAGGAGACTTCAGGATCTTCCTTAACCTTCTGTCAAGGTTCCTCCCCCACTCTGAACGCTAGGGTACAGATATGGGGACCTGCATGAAAAACCTCCCTAAGCTTATCTTTACCAGCTTACGTCAAAACTTCCCCAAGGTACAAAATATTCCACCCCTTGTCCCTGGATTGGCCGCTACCACCATCAAACAAATACTGGTTACTGGGGAAGAGCTGTTTGGAAACGTCTTTCCCCCCAAAATACTTCCCAAAACCTTGCACCCCACTTCCTGGGCAAGGTTTGGTAAAAAGCCTCACCAATTTGCCTAGGTGACTACAGACCCAGACCCTTGGATCTTAAGAACAATGAACAATCCTCCCAACACTTGCACCCCCCCCCCTTTCCTGGGAAATGTTGGATAAAAAGCCTCACCAATTTGCATAGGTGACTACAGACCCAAACCCTTGGATCTGAGAACAATGAAAAAGCATTCAGTTTTCTTACAAGAAGACTTTTAATAGAAATAGAAGTAAATAGAAGTAAAGAAATCACCTCTGTAAAATCAGGATGGTAGATACCTTACAGGGTAATTAGATTCAAAACATAGAGAACCCCTCTAGGCAAAACCTTAAGTTACAAAAAAGATACACAGACAGAAATAGTTATTCTATTCAGCACAATTCTTTTCTCAGCCATTTAAAGAAATCATAATCTAAAGCATACCTAGCTAGATTACTTACTAAAAGTTCTAAGACTCCATTCCTGTTCTGTCCCCAGCAAAGCAGCATACCAAGACCCTTTGTTTCTCTCCCTCCTCCCAGCTTTTGAAAGTATCTTGTCTCCTCATTGGTCATTTTGGTCAGGTGCCAGCGAGGTTACCTTTAGCTTCTTAACCCTTTACAGGTGAGAGGAGTTTTCCTCTGGCCAGGAGGGATTTTAAAGGGGTTTACCCTTCCCTTTATATTTATGACACCTTCTATAATCTCTAATTTTATAACTGAAGAAGAAACAAATTATTCTCAAGTTTTATAGTTCTGAAGTACTTGAATTTACCTCAATGTTTCCTACCCTATGCACAGGAGAGACCAAAAATACCAAAATCAAACACAGTAAAATCAAACACAGTGGTGTGGTGCTCGCTCAGTTGTTTTTTTAGTAGCAACCAACATGTTAATCACTAGCATAGAAAGAAAGGAAGATGTTATTTTAGAGCAATTTGAAATCAAACAAAATCTCACCATGCTGTGGAAGTTTCCATTACTGTTAACTAGTAATTATCTAAAAGTTCATCTAGTAGTCTTGAGTCCTCTTTCCCACATCACAATACGACTTTTCTTTGTGCACACATTAATGTCAAAGTTTACCAGATAATGACTTTTGCTATAAACCGAACATATCTTGGAACAAAAAATTGGGACAAAGCCTTGGAACTTGTTCATCTGGTCATTGGAACACTTTCTACTTCTTGCTCTGGTTTTGTATGCAAGTTTGTTTTTCACATTCATCTCCTCATTGGCTAGGAAAAGAAGGGTTGGAAAGCACTGACAGAGAAAGATGATTTTACTTTACCTACATTCTCTAGAGAAATAAATTAAATTCATACATTTTCCTACAAGCACAAAAATATTGTACATATCTTCATCACAACTATGGGCATGATCTTACAAGCTGCTGAGCATGCTCAGATCCTGCTGATGTCAAAAGGAGCTGAGGATGGTCAATACCTCCCAGGAGACGCACAACATTTTATAGACTCGAGCCCTATTTATGAATTATTATTAAATGACAAATATATACAATATGCTCTGCTAAAACACAGTAGCTACTGACTGAGTTACCTGCAATAATCATGATTGGTAAAATTTTCAATGCACTTAAATTCCTATGCTCTTTTGAAAATGGGACTTAGGTACTTTTGAGAATTTTACCATGTATCTACATTTGACATTTTTTTCATTTAGAATAGACACCATAGTGTGACTCAGCACTCACTGTGATGTGACACCAGCCCTGTGTGTATGTACCATGTAGACTGGGGTAGTCAATCATTTTTTGTCAAGGTCCAAATTTCTTGGTCAAGGTCCAGACTCCAGAGAAAATAATAATAATAATAAAAAATAACAATAATAATAAGTAAATAAAAAGTTCAGGGTCCATTCAGAAGCATCTGGCGGTCTTGATTTGGCCTGCAGTCTGCCTATTGATGACCACTGCTGTAGATAAATATAATTTAGGTTTGAAGCTATAAAGTTATTTTTTGTTTTCATTGCATCTGCTCATATCAATTGGGCAAATGCTGAACAATGCAACCAGAAATTTTTGATGAGCTTCCATCCTACTGTGTTACCAAAGACTCACCTCTTTGGAGCTACTTCATAAGCATTATTATCTGATGAAGGCATAGTTTTATTTAACATTTTTATTCATGATCTGAAAGAAGAGCTAAATAGCACGGTAATTAAATTTGCAGATGATAGTAAATTAGGAGGGGTTGCAAACACCACAGAGGACAGAGAAATAATACAAAGGAACCAAGGGAGGTTAGAAAAATGGACAGGAATTAAAAATAAATTCAGCCTATACAAATGCAAGTTAATGCATCTAGGGAAAACTACTTAACATGCAGATATGCAGTGAAATGGAGAAAGATGGGAAACCATTATGTTAAAAAAGAATATTGGTGTACCCAGGAAACTGGAGATGACCTTCAAATGCCGGCTGGTAGCTTAGACAATAAACTCCAGTGCTCTTTAGGGCTGGCAGAAACATGCCATTTTGATACGGGGGGAATAGTTCCTCTTTTAATAGAACAGATAAGACTCTACCTAGAATACTGTGCACAATTCTGGGCATTTCACTATCAGCAAGATATAAAGAAACAGAGAAGAGCAAATAGAATTAAGGAGGAAACATTAAAACAACCAAATGTATGTAGCTCAGCCAAAGGAGGGATACGGTGACACTGAGTCTGCAAGTTTATGAAGGATGCTGTCACACAGTGGGCTGGCCCTTTAAGGGACTTGGGTTAGCCCACCTCCTCAGGTGAAAGGCATAAGTGGGGGGAGTGGAGTGTCACATGATAGGACCATGTGACTCAGATCCAAGCTTGTTGGAAGATGTAAAGATTAGGCTGAGTACAGTGTGTTTGCTGAGTTCAAGAAGAGACTTCAAAGGAACAGGAGGGTTGTTTGAATGGCTCTGCACAGAAAGACTCTTCTTACCTTCCGGGGGGAGAAGAATGGATATACTTGCCAGTGAAAGGTAGGAACAAAATCCTTCAGGGGGTGCTGTGGGCTGCTGAGCTCAGGACAGGCATGATGAACCTAGAGGAGGCTAGGGAAGTCTAGGTTTTAGCTGAGCTGTTGTTCATGTTCATGTTTACAGTGTTAGCAGCCGTGGTGGGTTTTCCCCTGCTCTGGAAGCAGGGAAAACTATGTCAGCAGTAAGGCCCAATGTCAATTTGGGTAAAAGTGTTATTGATGCAAAATCCAGAGAAGGGTCAGTCCAAGGGTGTATAACTAGTAGGAATTTTTTTTTTGTTTCATCCCATTTCTAACAGTAAGCCTATCAGGCTGTGTAATAGGCTCCCAAGGGACCTGGTGGGAGCTCCCTCACTGGAGTCATTTCAATTTAGACTGGATGCAGTGCTTGGGGAAGCATGCTTGCACTGGCAAAAGGACAGACTACAACTGACTAATGTAATGCATCTCTTTCATAGCTAATAGCAGTGATTGCTTGAATATACCAAAGCATGATCCAATATAACTTTGGACTTTGCATTTAGTTGCATACATCAATATTTTAAGTAACAAACTACTTTTAGAGCTCTTAGTGAGCATGTAAGAAATAGCCATGATCCAGAAAAGAGCAAAAAACACCATGATCTATCTACTAGCAATAGTTTTTATTTCCACTTCCAGTAAGATGCTGTCTCCCCATTTCCCAGTGTAGTAGCCAACTACAGAGAGATGACACTGCAGTTACTAGCTTCCTACTTTGAGTGTCACAGTGATGATCGTATTGGCTTAGTTTTTAAATCACTGTTCACATTAGCTTAATTACACAAAGGTCAATTCATACACCTTGTGTATATTGTTGAACCCTGGGGATTTTAACTGTGAGTGTATAGGAAGAAACCACGGACACTTGTACTGTACATGTATGGCCTGGTAGGCGAGAAATGAAGCACAATAATGTGTCATTCTATCCTCTTAGTGTCCAGAAATATCCCATAGGCACACAGGTAACTAATTCTGCACATCTCCTTCCCCTGTACACTTGTGATTATCTTTTATCACAGGCTTCCAACTGTGAGTCAGGAGCAGTACTCCTGAAAGGTGACACACTTACTGTCATGAAATTCTCTTTTATATCCTAGAACAGGTACAGCATCTGCATCACCAAAGTGTCAATTCTGATCTGAGCAGTTGTGATGGAGTAGCAAAATCAATTCTTTAGTCTCTCAGCTGAGACTGCGGTGAAAATTGTGCACCTTTATGGTACCATGTAAATTATAGAGGTTCAAACTAATGCCAGTCAATTATGGTGGTGACTCTTGCTATATAGTCTTGTGCAGTGGAAGTGGTACTGAAACCACCAAATCAGTTCACATTAGGTATTGTAGCAGATGACATACACGTTTCTCATATAACAGTATAAAAATGTACAGTGCTGGTGACGTGCAAATTCATGTTTCCACTGAAATTGCAAAGAAACACTAAATAGCTTTTGGCATAGCAGCAGCGCCAAAATCGCCTCCCTTTCCAAACTGCCTTTGTACTTGGTGAGACAAGCATCCAGAATCTGGGCCTCCTGGGCTCCAGCATAGTGAAAATGAGAATGTTAGGGGCACTTTGTTGCTGTGCTTTGCATTGCACACTATTGCTGCTTGCTCAGCCCACTGGCCAGGTGCTGGTGTGTATCAGTCCTGGTTGATGTGAGGCATCCTTTAAAACTCTTTTTCATATAATGTCAGGCCTACAAGACCTAACGGGCAGTGGGATCTCTTCCCCTGAGTGAAGAGGGAAGGAGACAGTCAAAGCCTCCTTCTACTCCCCACCCTACGAGTTTCTGAAAATGTAAGGGACAGATTCTTCAGTCCATCAAGCTAGTTGTGTGTGTGTTGCCCAGTGAAAAGCTGCACTAGGCCAGTGGAGGAGTCCTTCTGTATCTGGGAATGCCTAGCTGGCAAGAGCTCTTGGTGGCTCCTATAGCCCCTGTTCTCCCTCCCGCCCCCCTCCCCGACTTTATTCCTGCAAATAATGTAGGGATGTGGCCAGTGTGTTCCTGTGTACTGTATGTCAGAACAGCTGGTGGTTGCCAATGGTGGTGGGTGCAAATTAGAGCAGCCTTCAGGTGGCTGTAATCTGTGCCAGGGAACCACCCCACCACCAAGCTGGGCAAAAATCAAACCTAAAGCCACCTTTTCCTGCCCCAGCGAAACCAGAGCAGAGTAAGTGACACTAGGGTTTCACTTTAAACATGATTAAATTTGCACAAGCAAACTCACTACTAGCCTAAGCTAATTTGAACCTATGACCTGACGGTGAAAGGATCAATATCTCATTACCAATGTCCTGAATCATCCAGTAGACTATATTTTGTGAGGCTTAATATCCTGGCTGTTTTAAATCACGTCTGAAACATTGATGTGATTGGAATGAATCCTTTTTTTCTATAGTGTGAATTAGCTAAACTGCCTTTTTTCCATAGTAGAATTGTTCTAATGCTTCTTTGGACCAGCATTGGCTTAAAAAAGACTTCATCTTTAAAAATCCAATTTTACAAGCGGTTAGTCTTTAGTGTGGACTGTTGCTTTTTAGTAATTTGGGAGGAAAAATTAATGGCTGAGATATTTAATTTTGAGACACACTTTAAACATGCAGTAGCTATCTTTTTTATAATATTTTTATTGTCAACTATATAGCTTTAACACTGCAGAGCTATTGCAGGCTGGTACAATTAACATCACAGTATATCTGAAGGGGCTGTTAACATGTCTGTGGAATTATCTCCTACTGCACAGATCTAAACTAGCTCAATGGATATATACTTCTAAGATCAGCACAACAGTTTGTTTTTCCACTAGCCAGAAAGCCCCATGTTAGGTCCCAGAAAGAAGATCTGAACACTTTTGTCCTGCATCTTTACTCCATCTCTTAAATATGGCTACAGCATCAGGGTGACAAATCCATGTAATGTAAACTAATCTGATGTATACAGTAGTTACTGCACTGTATGCTGTGTAATAGCTACGGATATGTGTTCCTAGGCTTTACTTTACTTTGTAGGACTCATTTAGTGTCTCCATCCTTTTCTCTTTCTCTCCCTTACGTAAGTGTGTGTCTTTAAGCAGTGAATAATGGATGAATTCATTCCTGCGTGTGCAATATTGTATTCCCTGAAAGTAGATCATTATTCTATATGGAATAAATAGTGTTCTCCAGTTGATATGCTTTAAAGCTAATGAACCAGTGTCTACTATCTGAGAAGCCAGATAACAAGATGTGTTTATCCATTGGTTTCTACAGATGTATTAATGAAAACCAAGATTCTTTTCTGAGTTGGAAGTGTACTTCTAACCTGGTTTCAGGTATTTCCCTCACTATACCCGGAACACTTTTGTTAATGTGTGTCAAGGTTCCTCCCCCACTCTGAACTCTAGGGTACAGATGTGGGGACCTGCATGAAAAACCTCCTAAGCTTATCTTTACCAGCTTAGGTCAAAACTTCCCCAAGGTACAAAATATTACACCCGTTATCCTTGGAATGGCCGCTACCACCACCAAACTAATACTGGTTACTGGGGAAGAGCTGTTTGGACGCGTCTTTCCCCCCAAAATACTTCCCAAAACCTTGCACCCCACTTCCTGGACAAGGTTTAGTAAAAAGCCTCACCAATTTGCCTAGGTGACTACAGACCCAGACCCTTGGATCTTAAGAACAATGAACAATCCTCCCAACACTTGCACCCCCCCTTTCCTGGGAAATGTTGGATAAAAAGCCTCACCAATTTGCATAGGTGACCACAGACCCAAACCCTTGGATCTGAGAACAATGAAAAAGCATTCAGTTTTTACAAGAAGACTTTTAATAAAAAATAGAAGTAAATAGAAATAAAGAAATCCCCCCTGTAAAATCAGGATGGTAGATATCTTACAGGGTAATTAGATTCAAAAACATAGAGAACCCCTCTAGGCAAAACCTTAAGTTACAAAAAAGATGCACAGACAGAAATAGTTATTCTATTCAGCACAATTCTTTTCTCAGCCATTTAAAGAAATCATAATCTAACACATACCTAGCTAGATTACTTACTAAAAGTTCTAAGACTCCATTCCTGTTCTGTCCCTGGCAAAGACCAGCATACAGACAGACCCAGACCCTTTGTTTCTCTCCCTCCTCCCAGCTTTTGAAAGTATCTTGTCTCCTCATTGGTCATTTTGGTCAGGTGCCAGCGAGGTTACCTTTAGCTTCTTAACCCTTTACAGGTGAGAGGAGCTTTCCCCTGGCCAGGAAACACTTTTGTTAATGTGCATAAAGGAACAAGTTTCCCACCAGTCAGCTCATTTGTGTTTTTCACATGCCCAAAGCAAAGAGATGTAACCATGCATGCAATGCCTCCTAGGTTAAATACTCTAATGTATGCCAGAGAAGCAGCCCAACACACTTCTGGCCCAGGATCAGGGGAGCCCAAAGTTGGCTTACGCCCACCTTTTTAACCCCCACTTCCTGACTTGCACCATGCACTCAGCCTCAGCTGGGGATTTCAGTATTATGGTAGTGCCTAGGGCTAGTTGAGAATGGGGGCCATTGTGCTAGGTAATGTATAAACATACAGTAAGAGCTTTGTCATTGCCCCAAATGTTACAATCTAAATAGCTACAAGACACAGGGTAGGGAGAAGATATATAACATACAAGCAGACTGAACAATGTGATGGCTGCAAATGGCATGTTAGTGCCATGAGTCATTAGAAGGAGATTCCCTAGATGAAAGGAGGGAGACTTGGATCGGTTCGGAAACTGAGGGAGAGGATGGGAGGATATTGAAGCAGACAGCCCATCAGCACCAGGGAGAGAGACTGTCCAATGCGAGGACTGCAGAAAGTGGGCTGATGACATTTTTGTGTGATGGTCCCTGCTTAAACTGCTTGTGCGGGTGTTGTGCACAACCCAAGTCTCTGTAGCTGTGAGTTCGGATTTCCTAACAAAACTTGGCCCTCTTAACACTCATATAACACAAGGCTTCATACCTTAAAATCCAAGAGCCTGATTCTCGCCTGGCCTGCAGCTTGTGTAGTGAGTTATGCAGTATTGCCAATCCAGAAATCATGAACTAGGCCCCCAAAATCATAACAGTGGCTTAAAAATCAAGTTTATTTTAAAATAAGAAATACAGGCTGCTTGTTTATTTACTTTCTGGTTTTTGATCCTTTAGGGTGCTCGTAGGTCACATTTGCAAGTTTTTTCTTTGCAATAATGAGGACTGGAAACTTAATCCCTTAAAATCAAAACTGAGATTTTTGGTGTCGTGACTCCACAGGACTGGGATTTTACATAAAACATTAAATATCACAAGGCTCTTGATTTTATCATGAGAGCTGGCAACACTTTCTGCTGTGCAAAACGTTCTCACTGGTGTGAATAAGTGGCATACTCTGATTTGGTAACATTTTACACCCACTCCCCACTCACTTTGCACAGGTATAAACAGCTGCATAAGGTGCCAGGAAGTCGAGAATCAGGTGCAAGGAAGTTTTTTTTGCTGCTGCTTTTATGTGCTTTCCCAGTATGAAATGATCCCTCTGTTTCATGGAGGATCACTGCCATTCCAGAGGGCCTCTTAACCTGGGGCACATGCAGGGGTAAAAGTAACTGAGGCCACTTGCCGGTAAGGGGCGGGGCCTTGGGTGGAAGGGGCGGGGCTGGGCGGGTCAGCATCCCCCAACCAGCCCTTCCACTCTGGCTGGCCCGCACCATTCAGGGATCTTGTGTTGATTTAAAGGGCCTGGGGCTCCGGATGCCATTGCTGCCATAGCGGCAGCGGCGTCCAGAGCCCCAGGCCCTTTTAAATCGCCGGCCCCAGGGCAGCTGCTCCCTTTGCCCCCCCACCCATTGGCAGCCAGGGAGCCAAAAGGGGCAGGAACGTTAAAGCACTGCAGGGTCCTTTGCCACAGCAGCGCTTTAACGTTGCTGCCCCTTTCCCCTTCCCCTTCCCCTGCCACGGCAACGCTTTAATGTGGGCTGGGTATGGGCCAGTGCGGGTTCTTACCGGTACGCAGTACCGGCCCGTACCGGCTCACTTTCACCCCTGGCCACAGTTAGCTGAAATACTTGAAATACTCTTTGGCGTTGGCATTGCCCTGTAGCATCACACTTCATGTGCTGAGTTATTCCCTTTGGAATCAAAGTACTGGGTGTTATTCCATCTTTAAAGGCCTACAGAATTTGAGGAAAAGTAATTGGTCTGTTAGTTCCAAATCTCTGCGTAGAAGTGTGTGTGTGTGGGAGGAATCTTTTCAACTGAATCTTCTGGTTTTTCTTCTGTCTATATTTGGAGACTTCAGGATGAGCTAACCACCTGCCATGCATTCACCCTTTCCCCCATACATATAGAATGATGTACTACCCCAATAAATCTTTTTTTCAGTAGCATCTTTAACTGATTCCTTGATCAATGATTCCTTAGTTCTGAAAGGATGTTACGCACAATCATGGCAAATTAGGCTTAAAGGGACTGGCCTGTTTTTCTCAATCCTTACTAGTAAATTAATTAGCTCTAACTTTATAATTCTAGGTTAATGTAAATGATGCAGTGTGGAGTATGATAACTTGTTACTTAGTTTTACTGTGACAGCACACAAACTATAAAAGCCTGATTATTTCATATTTTGGCTCTTCTTCATGCCTTCATTTTGGGGCCACTCCTCCAGCTCACCTCTTACACCTTTAATTTCCTCCTGCTATTAAGCACACCAACAAAATAACATCCCTTTTGTTAGGGAGGAAAGTTAACAATTTCTCATAAACATGGCCCAATGCTTTGCTTGTCTGTCCCACTCTCACACCCATCCTGCTGCACTTCCATGCTTCCAACCATTTCCTTCTTCTCTTTCATTTTTTTCTTTGATAAACAAACCAAACCTATTTTGGGGGCCATCACAGTATTTTTGGTATTGATTGATTTTAAACTAAGAGCTCCAAAGCCAAATTAATGTTTTTCTTTTTTTAATTGAGGTTTTGGTCTATGGCTCCAGTAAAGAGGCACTAATCTCTTAATACAGATGGTTTAATGAAGCCAGGAAAAAATGTACTACTCCTTCTCTCTCTAGAATGTGTTTTTATTAGCAAAATTGAGGGTTTTTAGCCCAGTCCACCCTCCTAGCTTTGAAACCTGAAACCACTGGTTATACATCTTATTTACAAAAGGCCATATGCAGAATTCAAATATAGGGCAACACCCAGGTAGTGTGGTTGGCCATGCGTCCAATGGAGTAGCATTTGTAGGGCAGACTATCTGAAAGCCACCAGAATCTTGCTAATTCTGTGTGATCAGTTTCGAGCAGTACTTGAAGCTGGCTGCAAACTAGGTGCTAGCCACCTGAATAGTGAACACAAATGTGGTGCGCGGGCCAGCATATTTACCCAAATGTGTCACCTTTCATTCTTCTGTGCATTACTGAAGGATTCTGCTCTCCTGCTTGTATGGCAGAAGAGTCGTTTTATGTCCTCTACCCAAATTCTGCATCACTGCAGGGCAGGATTCTGTAAGTATATTACACAATAACCTGTGGCCTAATAACTTTGGTCATTGTCTTGCTCTCATTGTCCATACCTGTCTCCTCTCTCTGGAGCATTGCCCTTTTCCCCCAGTCCACAACAGGTCTAGGGCCAATAGCAGTCCCTGTTCTTGAAGCTCATGGATTGCATCCTCTGTGCCTCTCCAGGGTCACACAGTGCCCTAAAGAGAGCAGGAGATAACAAGGCCACCAGCCTCCTTCTGCACCAGCCTCCGAATCAGACCGAACTCACCAAAAGGAAGAGTCTGCTGCACCATTAAAGTATGGTGCTGCTTGTGGAAATCTCCTGTCCCCTCCTCTCTTCCACAGACATGCTCTGGGGAGCTCAGGTAGGGAAGATACAATTGCTCTTCAAGGCCCCCCTGGGGTGGTGAGGCTCACGCTACCTCTGAACCAGGCCTCTAACTAAGGGGTACAATTCATTGGCAAAGAAAGATCTGATTTATACCCAGATTCTGCTCTAAATTCTTCAGTTTGCATCTTTATTTTCTGCAGTGACTTTAGTGGAGTTGCTTGCACCAAGTCTCAGTTTGAAACAGTCTCCCATTTAATGGGAGCTGTTTCATTCAGTGGGGGCAGGATTGGGCCCTAAGGACGCACACTTGCTAACTGATCTTCCTGTGTAAATGACAGAGAATAACTTAGTGACAAATCAGTGTTATCCCAATGTTGGGATATCAGACAACCCAGCCTTCCTGTTAATAGATCCAGGTAAGCAGCTTCCCAAATAAGCATCAACTTATCTGTGTCCTTTAGCACTTTAAATCCAAAGCTTTCTTTGTAAATTGCCTAATATATTGCTAATTTTATTTCCATCCTGTGCGTAAAAGGACTCACTAGGGCAAAGTCTACACTAGAGAGCTTGCAATGGTGCAGCTGTGCTTGCATCGGTGCTCGTGTAGCTGCCGTAAGCCGACAGGGGAGAGCTCTCCCATTGCCTTCATTAATCCACCCCAATGAGCAGCGGAAGCTCTCCCGCCAGTGTAGCGCTGTCCACACCAGTGCTTATCTCAGTGTAACTTATGTGGCTCAGTGGCGTGGTTTAGTCACACCCCTGAGTGACATAAGTTATCCCGACATGAATGGTAGTGTAGACCTAGCCTAGGTCAAGGACAACTAGAATGGGAAGTCACCCACAACTTTCTGGCTTCTGATACATTGTGTGGGACTCCCATTAAGTATGGCCCATGTTGTATTAGACCATCAGCTATAATTAAGCCAATTTTTCCTAAGCTTTACTGAACTGGGAACAACCTGGCTTGAAAAGTGAACAATGTTCTCATTTTCATACAACTGGAAGTTTTCCGTTTTCTACCAACCACAGGAATCAATTCAGTAGCAGGTTAATGTATTGCACGTGATCTCTGCTTAGGTAGTCTTAATGCTAAATGATTATCCCCAGTTCTTTCTTGTAACAGTTCTCTATGTACAGTGTGTGGCTTAAGTGTTTCTGTACAGTAATGTACCCATTAAACCTTTTGAATTGCCCCTGTGAACCATTGCAGTAAGGTCCCAGGTCCTAAAGATTGCTTATTGCACCTATATTTTGGCTAATTATTAAACTCTTCCACAGAAGCTGCTCATAACCGCAGGTTTCATTATACCATAGTAGCTGAGTAAGTCCCTGACATACAAGTTAGTATATTACAAAACTCTGTGTAACACTTAGCATTTTTCATACAAGCACATATTCTGTCATTCCAAAATATGATCATCCTGAATATTCCTATTTCACTTAATCTTAAATGCTAAACCCTTTCAACAGTGACGCAGATCTCTACTGAAGCTATACTTCCATCAGTCTCATTTACTACCCAGAGTCCAATTTCAAGGCTTCCTTAGGAGTTGGTATTAGCTAATATTTCAATAAATAAGGCAAAAGATAACACTGTCAGTCTCATTCTCTCTTCAGCCAAGTGTCTTTCTTTTCTGAATAAAACACAGTAGGGCTAAAACCTAGCTTGTTTAGCTTGGGGCATAACACACCCTATATGAGCAGAGAAATCTAATTTTCTCAATGAAAGTCAGTGCCAGTCAAAGACGCTCTTGGATATTTGCACTAAGGATACATCAAAATGTACAAATATTGAAAACCTTAGCATGGACAGGCAAGTTATGTACAAGATTATGAAAGGAAACCAAATTAAGAAAGACTATTCAGAATGTCTTGACATAACAAAGGAACTGTGAATGTTTCTTCTTTTTAATGTTCTTGATTAATTGAAAAGTAGGAAATGGTCGTCTTTTTCACTGGCTGAGTTTCTTAGATTTTTAACGTATAAACATTAATGTTGTTCAATTGTCTAGTTTACAAATAACACCTTATAAATCTGATGGATTCCATTTTAGCTTCGATATTAAAAGAAAAGTAAACATGTATGATGAGAGCTAAATAGCAGAGGTAAGTGGAACTTCAGCAAAAGACAGAGAAGGTGCTCAGGCATCAAATCTTCTCCTCCTAGTAAAGAGTTAATGCAAAGAAATAAAATCAGATATGTGTAGCCTCCAGACGTCCATTAAAGTGCAGAATGCTGTTTTCTATCACAGATTATATGCCAGATGTTCAAACTATCTCTAATCATTGCAGATGTAATGGAGTAGAATGTTGCAGTTTGTGAGTTTACTGGCATTAATTCTGTATACTGCACAAGGGAAAAGATTTTAAATATATAATTATATCTCATTAATACTCAGGTTTTATTTCCTTTCAATGGAACAGGACTTATTAAAGCAACCATTTACCGCATGTTTTCTTTTAGTGTTTGGCCCGAGCATAATGCTGTGTGCATTTTACATGTAAATATGTACTAACCTGAGTGTATAGAACCGCAAAATGCCATATATAATTCCGCTGATACAAAACCCCACTTTTTATATGCACGAGATGTTTGAATAATGTAAATTGATAAGGGAAAAAATGTATACAGTACTGCTTTAACCACATACCTTTCTAACAGCTTCCCTCCTCACTGGAGAGAACTATAAATAAATGTGTACTTTATTGACCTTATTTATTCAGTTTAACTGGAATAAAGCTGTACAGTTGTATGAACCATCCTGGGCTCCACTAAATTGCCTCTGCCTTGCTCCAGCCCCAAAAAGTAGACTTAAAACTAGCTTAAGTGGCCAGGTGAGGATTCCCTGGCATAGTGGAATCCTCACAATGTAGCTTGCCCTGTGCCACAGATCTGTAACCCCTTTCTTTGCCCCCGTTTAAAAGGCATGCATATACGGGACATGGTCAGAGCATTGGTGCTCTCCAGCAATTCCCAGTCTCTGAAAGGGCCCTCTTGGTGTCTTTGTTCCAGGTTGTAACTTAGAGCAGCTCTAGAGCTGCTCTAATTTGCACTGGTTTGGCCCCCTGCCAGTCCTGGATCAGGAGGCTTAGAGATGTGACACAATCACTTTGCCTGGATCTGACCCAGGCTCCTGACTCTCCTACCTCCCCTTTCCTCTGTGTGCCTCCCCACAGTGGCTCCTGAAACCATCTCTCATCTCCCCCCACCCTTTCTCACCCCTCTGCATTTCAGTTTGGGTGCTTCTTCCTGGGCACCAGCAGGGAGGGAACTGTGGTGTCAGTTGTCAAGCACAGGAACTGTCACCCCAGCAACCACTGGCTTCCAGAAGAAGTAATTGCTGGGGAAGTTCTGTTCAGCCCTGCAGCTACAGGCTGAAGCATGCTCAGTATAGATGGAACATTTGGAAACTTTAATTGCCAGACTCTAGTAAACCTCTGAGCACAGGCTAACTGAGACTCTTATGGAGGTTTATAACTTGGCCAAATTTTGGTGGCTTTTCATGGGGACAGAAAAAGCCACATACCTGACATGCAGGGGAACTTCTGCTCCACCCACCAAATGTCAAGTCCCTGCTCCAAAGCATGGAGGTGCTAAAGCTGCTCAACAAAACATTAACACTTTTTTTTTTTTTACAACCACGGGCAAAATAAAGTATTTTTCTTAATGTCATTCTTAGATACGACTCAATGGCTTTAGCAGAAACTGTCTTTTAAAAAAAAAATTCAGATTTTGGCAAATACCCAGCACCGGCAACTTCAGCCCACATGGTTCGGGTCCGGCAAAGTTAGAAACAACTGAAAATAGGGACTTATAATGAGAAGGCTTGAACAACCTTAGCTATGTGCAGTGTTACCAGCTTTGATTATAATATTACACCCTTAGCTCCAAATTGTTTTCCAAACAGTGTATTTATAGAGGGGAAGCTTTCAATCCCTTCTGTATGAAAAGGGCAGCAGTGAGACAGGCAACACAGGGGAAGATGGGAAATTCTGGCCAAGGAAACCAAGGCAAATCCTGCTATTTTGAAAAATTCCAAGGAATCCTTATTTTCCATTGAGAGCAAGCTGGTTACAGCCTTCAAGGTCTCCTCTGAAAGAACCATTTGTAGAACCTCAGAAGATCCAGGGTTCAAGCTGATTCTGGTGGTATTTGGACTGGAGGGACCTATAGTATTACAAGCGTGGTGTTGAGACCACTATGTCATTCTCTCTGCATCATGCAAAAGTAAATGAGAAATGTGAGTAATATATAACATATAAGTAACTGTATATTTATAATACATTTCAAGTATGAATTGATGCAAGTATGAATGAGCATGCCAACGTCCCGTGGCAACCAACAGCATGTGTCAGATTGTGTGCAACCTCTAAATGGATGCACAAAGGGGACCAAGGAGCCACGCCCTTACAGCTCTGCACAGCTGCATGCACAACTGCATTCTCCTGAGTACCAGGACTGCTGGAGGCAGCAGCTGCAACCAGAACTCCCCTCCCCTCAGAGGGCAGATTGTCTCATGAGCCGTCTCTACAGCCATTGCTGGGGGGCACTGTCGCTGTGTGCACTGGGAGCTGTGTGAGGCCTTGTGTGTGCCTGGGGCAGTGCAGAAGTGGTCAGCAGGCAAAGGCAGAGCAATACTTAAAAAGTACATTAGAGCTAGTACTCTGTGACAGAATGGAACACTGAATGCAGTTAAGTGGGACACAATCTGCATTCCTTAGTCAAGCAAAATTTCCCATGCAATATACACTTTGCTCAATTCTTAGTAGTCAAAGATTGGGAAAGCAGCAAAGAAGACTATCTACTTTAGCATCACCACTGCCACAGAAGATGTTTACCCTTTCAGGACTAGGAATAACCTCTTAAAAGATGGAAGTTGTCTAACTTCAGCCTCCAGCCATTGGATCTTTTATCTGTTAGATTGAAGAGCTCTCTCTTATCAAATTTCTGTTTTCCATGTAGGTACTCATGAACTGTGATCAAATCACCCCTTAAACTTCTCTTTAAGCAAAACAAATTGCACTCCTTGAATCTATCACAATAAGGCATTTTTTCCACTCCTGTAATTGCTCTCATGGCTCTTCTCTGAACTCTTTCCAATTTATTAATCAAAATGCCATGTGGTACCAACTTAAATGCCTGACAGAATGCTACAGAAGCATATTCCATCAACACTGTTGCCTTATCAACCATACTTTGGGGTAGAAGGTCGGTGACTCTGTTGCTCATCAACTAGTCCCTGACACATCCTCCTTTGAGTGCAAAGTTCAGGAGTCTGTCTCCAAAAATTGCTCTGGCATTGGATGTTTAGACAACCAATTACTTGACGAGACTACCATGCTGGAGCTATGTAGGACATCACTTGAATGTTTGGTCCTGTGAGCTCAAGTCCTGGTGTGGGAATGAAGAGGTGTTCATTCTTTGTTGTAGATAAAATTGTGATCTCATTCCAGAATCACCTCTTAATTCCTTAGTACTGGCCACAAAATAGGAACCTACAGTAAGTTAGTGAAACATGTCAACAGCCTTATCAATACAGCATCTAAACTACAAAAAGCATGAGTAAAAATGCTTTCAATGGAAATATGTAAAGAACAAGACAGACAGTGAGGATTGCAGGCATTCTCAGAGAGCTCATTTGAAAAATAGCTTTATTTCTCACTCATAAAAATAACTAAAATGTCCATAAAATCCATACAAAAAGAAAAGGCTCTCTATATGGGACCTTGTACAGGCAAACCACTGTGTCTTGTGCCCAGCTATTCATAAAGCTCGGTGTCACAGATGTGGTGTCTGGGATTCTGATCTAGATGGGAAGGATTGGAGAAGTGCCTCAAAATCAGAGGAAAGCATAGTACGCCGGTGATGACACTCATGTCTAGATATGTATCAATTTTTAATCTTTCAAAATAAATAGAAAACATCTGTGTTCACTTGCAAACAAAAGTAGAATATTCTGCAGCTAAAGCAAGTAAAGAATTGGATCCTCAGATTTTACTACATTGTAGCATGTAAAAAACCTGTTAAATTGCTTTCATTGTCTATAATCTGATATGCACATATGGAAGACAACATAGATTTTTTGAATTGCCTGAAATATGTCAATATGTAACAAGAAGATAAGGGAGTGAATTAACTTAACCCCCTGTATTAGTATATTTTACTACATCTTTCAGTTTCCCTGTTACATTTCTAAATAGTTTTATACTGAGCCAGAAATTGCTACCTACTACTAAATTGCACGATAGTTATCAGAGTGGATGTAAATAAGGTGGGTAGGTGGTATCAGAAAAAATTCTGACTGGAACCTTTAAGCAGCCAAAATCTGTAAGCTTATTTTTTGCTAAAAGTGGTATGGAATGATGTCATTCCATTAAGTTTGAGCTCACTGAATAATTAGCAGCATATAATTTACTTAATTTCCACAAGTAGATTTCAATTTCCTCAAATTTTCTTTAAAAAATAATTCTGTGGATTGATTGTGAATAGTTCCCTGTGAGTATTCTGTACTTTAAATTTGAGTTACACTGGCTAATTATGATTGCTTGTATAAGTCTCACAGTATGGTTTGCATTTGGGGATGGAGTTACATTCAACCAGTCAGTATTGGATATATCTGTCTGTAGGAATAGCACACAACTGCTCTACTGACCGAAGACAGCTGATGCATTAGATTAATTGTAGGCAAACCGGTCGCGAAAGAAAGTAGTATTGACATGAAGGGTTCTGGTGTTTGACTGACCTTTG
Organism: Caretta caretta; assembly: GCF_965140235.1. Classification (NCBI taxonomy): domain Eukaryota; kingdom Metazoa; phylum Chordata; order Testudines; family Cheloniidae; genus Caretta; species Caretta caretta. The sequence continues at coordinate 21,984,793 of NC_134217.1, forward strand.
GCTATATCTGAACATGAGAGTTTTTGGGATGTCTCAGGTGATGGGATATGAGCCATTTTCATGTGGCAGTCAAACCTAGATGAGGTTGGTAGTGACCGGAATTTGTTAGCTGTTGTGGCATATCTGTAAACGGACCAATTCCCAGTGGGCAGATGTTTGCATCTCAAAAACCACCAGCTCTCAAATTGAGATAATGGTACATTTGTCAATCTGAGGGCTAAGGACTGAATACACACTAGAGACTGAATTATAGTCTCACTCCTGTGGATGACCTTCCAGGCTGGTGTTGAGGTACAGTTTTGAGGCAGAGTAGTCAAAAGGCACTCTCTGTGCATATTAAATTTGTTCGGAGTACTTTGATTGCATTAGTGACTAATTTGGTATTTTTATTTTTATGAACACACACAAACTTTAAAAAGAATAAATGAAAACCAGACTTGTTACATTTTCATCATATCGTATGCCAAGCCTCTGGGGAAAGTTCTGAAAATCTCACTACAGTCTTTAAGAAAAATTAAGACAAATTTTCTGAAAATGATTCCACCATGAACTTTACATCTGTATTCAATATGCCTGCACAAAAATAAACTCTCCAAAGATAATCCTGAAAACACATATAACAAACTACTATAGTTTCCCCCACCCCCATTATCTTTCATATATTTTACTTTTTCTGACTACACAATGGTATAATGTCCACATTTGCATAAAAAGAAACACTGTATTTTGAAGTGATTCTCTCAAATGTGCTTTTAAAAAAATCAGCACATGGCTGCCACATCACACTGACCATTCTGACTTAGTTAAGGGGGAGATTCCTATGTGCTACAAGTAGTATCAAGACAAAACCCTGGGTAAAAAGAATAAAGGTTTGGTTAATTCAGGGGGAAAAATAGATATGTATGCAGCAATACAGTTTTAGTGCTAATCTTTTAAACATGAGTTGAGATGGGTATTGTATGCCTGATTAAGAAGAAAAACTGGCGATTTGTTCTACATTGATGCATACAGGTGCATTCCTTTTAGACGTAGGCAAGTGTGCAGCTGCACGTAAATGAAATAGGGGTAGAGAGAGCCACTATATTTGCCCAAGGTCAAGCAAAGGTTGAAAACTTTATTTTAATGGCACCCTCATTCAGCAGAGGAGGAAAAGATTACCTTTGGCTATATTCTCACAGCATTGCATGGTTTTCCTGAGTTCTGTGCGTGCAGAGTGCAGTTTGCCTTCTCTTGAAAGAGAACATCAAACACTTGCATTTGATAGGTTTGATTATTTTACTAAAAAAAGCAATAAATGAGCAATAATTGTAAAATGAAGAATTTTCCCCCAATAGGGATTATTCACAACTATATCTTTTCCTAGATCATTTTATTATATTAAATCATTATGTGAGATTTCACTATAGAATTCTATGGTATGGTGGCTCAATTTTAATAGGACCTTTCATGCCATGCATCACAAGGTGCTTTAGCTAATAAAACTAAACAGATGAAATGCTATTGGAGCTTATAACCCAAACACTAAATTCATTAAGCAGTAAAAGTTAAATCAAAAAGATAATTTTCAACCTAGATTTAAAAATTGTGACAGATTGAGCTGCACATATTGAGGAGGAATAGAGTTCCAGAGATGCTAAGCATGAGTGGAATAGTGTTCCAGACATGGTGAGCATATCAGCTAAAAGCTCTTGCATCATAAAGCTGCCAAGCAAAGCTTAGAAGGACCAAGAAATTTGCTTTAGAAGTAGAACTTAAAAAGCAATCCAAGGAGTGAGACAGTCAGGGAGGTTCTTTTGGCAAAGACACTGCAATGTCTGATAAGTAAGGAGAGCAATTTGAAAATCAGTCCAAAGTTTTCTGGAATACTGAATCATTCCTTTTTTATTTAAAAGGGTGTTTCACAGGTATCTCTAAATAAAGGATTATTTCCTCTTGTATGATAGCCTTTCAGAAACAAGGCAAAGATGCAAGACAGCAAAAAATGGTCTGACCATACCAACGCACAGTGTGATAGACTGCACCTCTAACTGACATTTTCATTATCAGTAAATTTATGTTCCTATTTCTGTCTGTAATAATGACCATTCATAGCAAAAGTATGGTGGCTATTAATAGACAAAAATGAGGGTGGGGAATGCAAAATTGAAGCATTTTCTCCAAATACTTTGGCCAGTGTAGTGAGGAAGAGTGGACTCCCATGGACCCAGAGGGGGAGGAGCCCCGCACTGAGCCGTGGTGGAGCCAGGCCATGCTCACCCCTCCCACTGGAAGTCAGTAGGTGGGACAGGAAGTATAAAAAGCAGGGCTGGAAGCTCATTTGGGCTGCAGCCAGTGGAGGAGCTGGATGCCTCCTGCTTGCTCCCAAGCTGGGAGACTGCTGCCAGCCCCTGGGGAGCCAAGGACTGTCCAGAGCCATATGCTGACCCAACCACGGAGGAGCTGCTACCACAGGCATTCTACCTGGACAACCCTCTCCAGGACCGACGGACAGTTAGGAAGTGGCCTGGGGCAGCTGACCTTAGTCTGGCTGCAGCACCTCTGAGCATAGGGCAGCATGTTGCGGTCAGGATCCCCGCTGACCCCGTGGAAAATCTCACTCCACTGTTAGGGCCCTGGGCTGGGGTGCAGTGGAAGTGGGTGGGCCTGCGCCCACCCTGCCACCCCAACCCTGTGGTGACAGTCTCCCCCTCTCTAGGCCAAGGAGCCAGTGTTTGTCAGCTATCGGCCAAAGCTAAGATGCCCGAACCCCTTGCTGCTCGGCCCTGACCATAGACCCGAGCCCTAGACTACTATTGCCCCACCCTGACTGAGGGCCTGGGATACTTATTTGGGTTTGTTGTTTGGCCCTGACCACAGGCCCGAGCTATAGATTCACTGTCCCACCCTCCCTGAGGACCTGGGCCATCTAACTGTGGTTGCTGCTCGACCCTGAAGCAGGCACTGCACTAGACCTTTCTTTCCCCACCCTGCCTGAGGGCCTGAGCTACTTGACTGCGTAACTGTGTTTGTTGCTTGGCCCCGACCACCGGCCTGAGCTATAGACTCTTGTCACACCACTAATTCCCCATGACAGGCGACACCCAGCGAGTAGTGAGGTGGACTGGCCTCCTGTGGATCCAGAGGGGGAGGAATCTCGCCGCTGAACCCTACAGGCAGCCAAGTATTTCACACAAATCTTGGCACTTGAGTGCAGATATAATAATTTTACACAATTGCCAATGATTAAAATTTTGTAAAGTAGTTTTAGATACATCTCAAAACTATTCTATAAATGAGGATAGAGTGATTAAGAGCTGAATCATAAGCTCCATGGTTCAGAATTAATTTTGCTAAAATGCTCCTAAGGGTTGTTCCTAGTCTCAGGAGATATACTTATGCTGGACTTCCATGGTGGTGCCATTCTCTTCTGCAAAGATGGCTGACATTAAATAACATGATTTGCAAATATCCATAACGTTTTATGTGTAACAGAGTAGGGGAGTAATTTAGGCACTATTCTCCTAGTTGTAATATTTGTTGCCATTTCTGATCATTAATATGTTAGCCTCCACCATAGTGCTGGGTTAAGAATATTAAAAATACCTAGTTTGTCACACTTGGATTCAGATTGCATCCTCCAGCACTCGTGTGTTAGCCTTCTTCCCTGTTCTTTCATCGATCACAGGCTACCTGTAAATTTAGGGTGACCTAGGTTCACAGGAGTTGCCATACTGGACCAGACCAGTGCTCCATCTATACCAGCATTCTGCATCTATCAGTGGGTAAGAAATGCTGTAGTGGACAATGATGGAATAACCTGCCCATAATGAAACCTGAAGCATTAGGTTGAATGCAAGGGAAGATGGTACCTGGGACCAGTGCACGATGGTGGTAGTTAAAATATGGCAGCTATATTTCAATGAACTGGAACAAAGATGTGACATTACTGTTCTTCAGGATTATCCAGAAGCCCAAAAACTCCATTTTATCTCTGATGTCAGACGATCAAAATCGTGCTAATCCAATGCATGGGCTTCTAACACAAGTCATTAGGTTTAATGGGTGAAATTACATGGTCTGTGATTTACAGGAGGTCAGACTAGATGATCTAATGGTCCTGTCTCACCCTAAAAATCTGTCAGTCTTTCCAAGGGGTGAAACTAGGTCCTGGTTTTGGCCTGAAGGAGGAGGTGATCAGATGTTCTTTTCAGTCTTATGTCTTTTTGCTCTTGCATTATAAATGTCCCAAATATCCAGTTACAAATGAGAAGACAAACATGAGGAGCTGCCTTACATACTTTGCTTTTGGTTTAAAAAAAAAAGGGGGGGGTCAATAATGAACTCACTAGTCAAATCAACAGAATTTTTTTTTAAAGAAACATCAATTTGGGACAAATTGGGGGGAAAAAGCCTTTTTAAAAATAAGCATATGTTAATCTTTTATGGTCTGACAAACAATACTGCACAAAATTGAGTTACTAATAACTACTCCTACACCTTTATTTTAAAAAAATCAACTTCTCCCTTCAAATTGAGCAAATGAAATCCAGACAGAAGAGACAACAGAAATTAAAAATGAAATAAAATACTGTACACATTCCATTGTCTGTCGCTGTTTTCCATCAGATGGGAATGCAAAACTTGTGCAAATTTCCCCAAGTGAAACAGTGCTAATGGATAATGGCTTTATAGCTCTGACCATTTCTATGTTATCATTAGGGGTATCAGGGAGCATTTCATTTCTGTGACCATAGTAGGGTCAGCTCAATCCTGAACCAAGCCAGTAGTTCAATGTGTTAAAACTAGTAAACCATGATTGATACAGACAACTCCACAACATACTTCCTCCAAAACCCATTGCACTCAGAGGGATTTTTGCCTTACCCTATTTCCATTAAGCCCCGGTAGAACTGAAGACTACTCTGAATAGAGAGATCTTAGGAAGATGTTTGGTGTGCTGCTGAGATCAGCAGGACATCAATATATTCTCACAAGAAGGCAAAGGACCCTGAGAGAACAGAAAAGCAATGATAAGAAACCTTAGCCATTTCATGCTATCTTTGGACTCTGAGTACTTAACTATAAACTTCATCTTTTTTTTCCTGTTGTCAGAACTTCCACTCTGCCGTAATTCTGTGGCCATGGAAAACCCATTGAATTCAATGCCAAGCTGCAGATATGAGTTAAATTACAGCAATGATTCTCTTATTTTCCTTGCCATTTTTTAAATGCTCAAATGAGACTCACTGGTCTTCCACTCCTGCATCCCTCCAATTTCTCAGTGGTCTGCTTTTACCTTATGTTTGGGGCTGCCAGGGTCCCCTCTCAAATTCTGGAGTCATCGGTACTGAGGCCTGGAAAAAAGGCTTCCAAAGTGGCCAGTAGTGTTGGGACTTTTGGCTTTGTGCATCTTCTAAGAGATCTGGCAAAGTATCCTCTTCCTCAAGAAAGGCTGCTGCCTATAGTGAGGGCCCCTGTTGAAAATAAGATCCTGCCCATGGGCTCCCAAGGACTTCACCCCCTCATTAGCACTAACTGCTGCCTGAGGGTAAAGAGCCTTCAGACCAGCAAAGGTCATTCTTGGGGCTGAACAACTTCAGCTCCGGTTTTCATGGTGGAAATTGGCCCTTCAAGGGAAACAGAATTTTAGCATCTCCACTTATCTCTCTGGAGAGAACTCTTCAGTGCCTGGACACCACTACCAACTTGCACTAAATGGCCACCTTGATATTGTCCCTAGAAGTTTAGAGATTAAAGCATATAATTTTATAAAAGGTCTGTGATTTAGCAGTTATTTGGGCTCTTATAAATACTTTTCCTTTTTTCAGCCTTGTTCATAAAAGTCCGGCCGACTGTCCTGCATCTCTAATAATGAAGGAAACTACAAGGGGGAAAAATAGAATTTATTAATCAGATTAATAATGGAAAATACCTGTTCCATTTTACAGAGAGACAAATTAAAAAGGGCAATGGGAGCTCCCAGAAATCATCTGTTCATGTTAACAAAGTGAATACTAATGAAAAACAAAAATGAGATTCTCTTGTGGTTCATTTTCTTCATACTGTACAGCTATTAAAAATAGCTATAGCAATCCAATCTATTAGCTGCTAATTCTAAATAACTTTAGCCTCGGCTCTATTCTGGCTTTTTACCTCCCCTCTTTGCAAAAATCTGGCTAGAGCAGTTCCACAAAGATCAAGAAGTGAGCTAATTTAGATCACTTTATTTACAGTTCCAAAGACCTAACCATAGAGGCCTGCATGAAGGTAGTGAAATGTGCTGACTGAGGGACTAAGAGGACACAGTTAGTTGGGGGCAATTCACCACTAGTCAGAAAATGTGGTTGCTTCTTTTTTGTCCTAGTTCTCATTTGTTCACTTCACAAAAAAATAAAACCGTATCAGACACTACCATTGGGTCAGTGGAGATGCTGTAAAAATAAGGTTCATTGTCAGAAGTGCGTGGAGAAAGATCATGTACCACTATTCATACCTCTTGACTCTTTCTCATTTTGATGACTGCCATTCATTTTAGTCTCAAAACTACCACCATTCCCTCTTTTTTATTTTTTTTATTTTTTTTTATTGTTGCGATTTATTTATGTTGCAAAGAAAGAATCTTGAAACTAACGTTATAGATAAGTTAAACTAAAGGAACGAACTCCACAGCACTAATACTTTTTGAGTGCCTCATTTTGTCTCTCTCACACATTGTCTGCCACATTTGCAGCTTGGCAGGTTGAGAGGTATCTAAGCAGCAAATTAACTCCTAATTTATACATAAAATACAGAGTAAAGAAATGTGCTGGTTGTACAAAACAGGGGACTGATGCAGTCAATTAAAAATGAGGCCAATAAAACTGAGGATGACATAGATTTTAGGCAGGTGGCTGATTTATGCTGTATGAATTATAATCAGGGAATGACACCCAGCACAAAAACAACCCTCCCTCCGATCCCATCCCAAAAGAGTAGGAAAGTACGCTCAGTGAGTTAGAGGGTTAAATGTGAGTTATGGGTGGAGTTATGTAACCTGGATGTCATTGACAGTCTTCCTGTTTCCTAACTTAGGTCTGGTAGCCTCTGTTCTGCTTGAAGTTTTTCAAAACATTTCAAGTTCTTAAACTGCTTGATGCTTTTAAAGGGACAGTGCCAACTTAAAAATCCCACTTTTATTTGGTATTTTTGAAAGTAACCCCATACGATTATAGTAACTGAGAGCCATCAGTGGGAAAACACTTTCTTTTGTCAGTTTGTTCACACTGTGCATTTATCAGAACTTTGTTTATAGTCAGTTTTGCTATTTCACCACAGTTACATTACATCCCAATCCGGTAAACAGTTATGCATGTGATTAACTCTGTGTGAGTAGCTCACTGACTTCAGTGGAGTTGCTAACTTGATTTAAAGTTACACACATCAGTCTTTGCAGTGTTGGGACCTTAGTTTCCTCTGTTGTAGCAGGCTTTCCCAAGGCAAGAAAGGAGGGCAGAGAAAGGAAAAGATTGTAACACCATAAAAATGGCAAAGGAACAGGGCCGGTGTAGCATGTCTAGTGAGTTTTTTAATGAAGTTGACATGCTCTTTTAAAATGTTTCAGTTTTAAAAGCTCTGCAGGCAGAGGAAGGTGACAGCTTTAAATTCAAAACTTTCAGGATTTAGAGCCAGATTCAAAGCCCAGACATACCAATGGGAGTGTGTGTGTGTGTGTGTGTGTGGGGGGGGGGGTTAATGTTTGTTTGTTTGGGATTTTTTGCTGTTGTTTTTTAAATTGACTTCAGTGAGCTTTGAATGAGGCCCTTAAAGCAGTTTCAGAGCCTGGTCCACTCAAAAGACTTAAAGTGTGTTAAGCTCTTAAGGACTTAAAGTGGCTTAAAATTGTAAGGTGTGTTTTCAGTTGCACTGGTGTAAATCCAGAGTAACAAACTCTCTTGTGCTGAATTTCTCTCCCCACCAGCAAAGGGCTTCTCCCCCTAGCAGCAGGCTTCTTGCACAACAGTTAGGGCAGCTTCAGTTCTGCTGATGGCTCCAGTGTGAAGGCTGCAACAGGAAAGTGCTGAATCATCTAATATGCTGGCCACCGCTGACTAGCATTGCTTATTCTTTGGGTGGTGCCTGGCCCTTGGGAGAAGGGACACTTTGACTGCTTTCTATCACTGCAACCTTTTCCTCCAAATCGACTTCCCAAGTGCAGAAGGCAGGCCCTGAGCACTGGTTTACACCAGCAGTTCCAGAATAGAGGCAGTGCAAGCTGTTTCACCTTTCTTCCTGCCTCATCATTGTCTAAGGCAGTGGTTCCCAAACTTGTTCCACTGCTTGTGCAGGGAAAGCCCCTGGCGGGCCGGGCCGGTTTGTTTACCTGCTGCGTCCGCAGGTTTGGCCGATCACGGCTCCCAGTGGCCGCGGTTCACCACAGTCGGACGAACCTGTGGACGCGGCAGGTAAACAAACCTGCCTGGCCCGCCAGGGGCTTTCCCTGCACAAGCGGTGGAACAAGTTTGGGAATCACTGGTCTAAACTAATGCAGGGATGCAGCTGCCCTATTGTATCTTGCTAACTAAAAAGAGGGAATGAACCAGAAGGGCTTCCCTCCACCCTAAAATGTACTGTTCCTCCCTTTATTTTACCTTATATTCTACCAGCTTGTCTCTGGACACAAGTTTAAAGACATCTTGTGTGTTTGAGACCAATGTAAAATATATGGAGACCTTTTTAAAGCCTTTGATGTGCTATTTCTCTCTGTCTCAGTAATTGTTGAGGAGTGAGCCAGAAAAGATGTTCTAATTAATTAGTGATGGTATTTTAGGAAGCTGCATTCTATTCTAAGGACTAGAATCCAAACTTCCCACTTATCTGCCTTAAACAGTCAACCCTACACTGACCTCTACACATTGTCTGAGTGTTTGTATTTCCACTCGAGTTTACTGCAGGGGGCCTTATTAACCAGTGGTCAAGATTTTATTTTTAAATGGATCGTTAACGTGTATACCCCAAGAGCTTGCTGATAATGCTTTACCTCTGAGTCCTTTGCGCCCCAGTAATTTGAACCTGCTTAGACACACTATGGATTTCCTTCCAGTTCAAAAGAGACAGAGAAAATGCCAGGGAAGTAGCCGCAGTAGAAGTGAGAACACGTTCTTTAATCATGGTAACAGAGCAGATGCTCCAATGGTGACAGCAGCAGGTCCAGTAAGTGCTGCATCTTCTTCTTTCATCTCCCATAACCAAAGCTGCTACAACATGCCATCTTTCCTTCCCAGGATTGTGATTCCACTAGCATTTGCTGTGCCTCCTTCTTACTTGTTGCAACATATGTAGCTTCGTTGCAAGAAGCAGCCAAGTCATCCGCTAAGGTAATTTCTATTGATGACTTGTACTTGCTTAGTGGATGAAATTCTTATCTCTAATCCTGATTCAGTTCAGCTGCCAGTGGTGGACACAAAGTGCTATAGGAACAGACTGTTTGTCTGCCTTGCCAAGGGCTATGCCAAAAACAAAGCAATGGTGCTTGAATTTAAGAAAGTTCAGTTGTCTTGATAGTAAGAGATGACTCCTTTTGTTCTTGAAAAGACTGTGGGAGGGAGGTTTTTCATGGCTAGGTTCCCCCCTGCTTCTATTTGAGTTTGTCCTCATTGTATTTGTGAACAAAAAAAAAACTCTTTAGATTTCCAACCTGATTTTTAGACCAACATGTTTTGAATAGTTGAGACAGTTGAAACGAAAACCTCCAGAATTTGGGTGTGTGTGTATCCCAACTGAATCTGACATCTTCAGAGGACCACAAATCAGCCAACCACAGTTGATTCACTGTACTGGAGTCTGGCTTTATTTACCATCATCCTCAAACTGCAAGAGAATAAATGACCCAATCCGAAGGAACAAGGTTCTCCCATTTCAGAAAATGCTCTCTATATTAGACGATGAGAGGTACTTGCCATAGTTCTGTTTTCTCTGTGGCTCTGCACTGGAGACAGATGGCAAATATTTTCAAAAGTGAGTGCCTCTGTTTTTGTGTGATCAGTTGGAGATGCCTTGAAAGTGTCTGATTTTTCAGAGGGTGGGTCCCACCTTCAAGATGTCCCACCTTCAGCACCCAAAATCATTAGTTACTTTTGAAAATCTTGACCTCTGTCTCTTTAATCAAGTCTCTGGCATTTGCAGGTTTGGTGGGAGTGTGTTTCACATGAAGGGTGAAATCTCACTGTTAATTTTCTTTTTCTGTAAATTATTTGCATATCAGGGATGATCCTGCCTCTGAGCAAGGGGCTGGACTTGCTGACCTCTCAAGGTCTCTTCCAGTCCTACATTTCTATGATTCTATATTGAAACTCAGGGGGTTTTAGGCAGCTTTAGTTCAAAGGGGCTACATGCTCCGAAATAAAATGCAAATGGTTCACTGAAGGCCCAATTCCCTTAGGCACACAGTGCCTCCTGAGATTTCCTGGTCACCCTCAACACTGACTTCCATGGGAGCTGAAGGCTTTGATTCAGCAGCTCACAGGGTCAAACCCATAGAGAACATTTGCTTTTAGCTAATATGCAAATTTTAGGTAGTGAAACACCAACACAGACAGTTACACACAGCAAAAACAGGCACAACAGCCAGGAAGCCATATGATCGATATCATCTTCTGATTATGTTGCGGGACTTTCTTCTTTTTTGGCAAACATTTTGGCGAACAGTTCAGATTTACATAGAATCACATATGTGCTCAAGAAAGCATTTGATTTCCCCCCTTAACTGTGTCTGTCTTTACCAAACCACAGATACTGATAACCTGATACCAGGGAGAGGTTATGGGAACCTCAAAAGATTTGTCAGTGCTCTGTAGGACATCACTCAGAGGCTTCTCCAGAGCCCATCTAAATTCCTTGATTCTTCAGAATTGGGCTGGAAATCGTATGAGAACAGAGATTTGTGAGAATTCTAGGTCTTCCTGAGACATTTCTGATCCAAAGAAACAGACCGATTCACAGTATTTTGGTGCTTCTCTTTCTGAAACCCAGAAGCAATGAAGTGCGAGAAACAGAAATGTTGTTTGAAACAAATCTTTTCAAACAAACTTTTGAACTGTTTTAAAAAAAGTCTACAGGACAAACTAAAGCCAACGTTCTGCTTCAGTTTTGTTACCCAACAAGGCTGCCTGGGTCCCTGATTGAGACCCCATCTCAGGCTTCTGAAAGGCTCCAAGAAAATCTTCTGAAAATTCTATCATAATAAAATCTAATTTCAAGAACAGCTAATTGTTTTGTAAATATTTCACCCGCAAAATGCCCCAGGGTGGGATTTTCAGAGGGACTTCCATAACAAAAAACACCCAACTCTCATTGAAAGTCAGCCCCCCAGCCTTAATGTACACTGTGTAGTCTCGTAATCACTGAATTTCACTGGTGGCTAAGATGATGTGCCTCAGGATAATGCCTACATTGTCTATTCATGATTTACCATAAATTGCTAGTGAATCTCTGCACCTTTTTATCAGACAGAATAAAAAACATAATAATGGCCCACAGTAATCCATGTTGATGAATACCACTGCTTATTAAGATCCCCAATACATAATGTACTTGGGAAAGGCCAGTTAACCCACTAGCATATACAGGTTTTTTAAAACTTTTCATATCAATACTGCATGTATCATTTAGAAAAAGCCATATAGTTCCATTCCAAATAAGTATTTAAGTGTTTTTTTTACAAAGAGCAATCAAAGCATACAGCATTTGAAATGTATTTTACATTAAAACTCCTTAATTGTGCAATAGTAAAATATGAATGTGGATTTATATTGCATGCAAATTGATTCTTTCACAACATTGCCCTATAAAAATGTAGGGTGAGTTTCATATACTGGTTATCTCCTAACTGGTTATCTCCTATCTCCTAAAGAAGCACAGTGGAGTAGTTTATAATACCCACATCCAGGCATTAGATGCAATGCCCTCCCCCCCCATCTCAGTCCTAATAAACAATAGAGACCAAATTCTGTATTAATTGCTCCAAACTCTGCAGTATCACTATTATGAAATGTAGTGGGTAGGTCGGTTTCTGTACTGGCTTTTTGAAAAGAGGAGTGATTTTGGGTGCCATTTTTTGTCAGCCTATGATAACAAAAGCTAATGTGGGTAACCAAAAGTGACAATTTATGTTTCATGAGGTTACACATCATTAGCCGATAATATCACCATTGTAAGAGTGACATACGTTGGGCATTTATAGGACATTTTGGCCTAAACTTTCAAGCAAACGTGCACATATAATCACTGCAATTGCATCCTCCGGAGGTGCTATAATTGCATGTTATAAATTAAGCACAGTTTTGTGAAAATGTAGGCCTGTAAGGCACTCAGAAGGCTATTATGCTGTTAATATTTTTATAGCAAGAGTTGGCAGCTGCAAATGTTTTTAGCAAGATTGTTGTTGTTGCTACTCTCTGCAGATAGAGGGGGCTTAGGCTCCTCGGGTGACCCTAATATGAATTAGGTTGTTAGTAAAGGGAGCAAGACTCTCTTCCTGCTTCAGTCTATTGACTGGAGAATTATGGGTCAGAGGAAGTAAAAATGACCTGTTCATATAAGCCTGTTAATTGCTGCTAGAAGACTTCGAATACGAGCTGAACATAGACATTCTAATCTGCATACTCAGCATTCATTGTTGGCCCCAATTCAGCAAACCCCTGAAGCGTGTGTTTAAATGGTTTGGTGAATCAGGATCTAGATGCTTAAATCCCATCAGCCATTGCCTGAATTTAGACTCTTTTACAGATCTGGCTTTGGTTCCCTTCTCTGCCACTGACTTGCCATGTGACTTTGGGCAAATCAGGAGCAAGGTCTCCACCTCTATTTCAGCATCTGTAAAAATGAGGCTACTGATAGTAGCACGCCTCACTGGGTTATAGTGAATCCAAAATCATTAATGATTTATATAGTTCAAGTTTCCTGCATGGAAGGTGCTATAGAAGTGAAAATTATTGCTATCCCAATCACTTCCTCTGTACAGGGAGTTGCATCTTTTTATTATTCTGCATTGCATAGCTACATATGATTCTCTAGTATAAAACCTATAGATTCATTTTGGGTGGTACCAAAAACAAAACAGAGAACCATAAAATAATCCTTCCCCCCCTCTTTAATTCCAGGTTGTGGTAATTTCTAGAACATTTTAAAAGGAAACTTATAAATGTAGGTATTTCTCCTGACATTTTCTTGTTTGTAGTAAATTCATAATCAGTCATACGGCACAATGAACTTTTGTCATAAAATAAATAACTCAGCAAAATATCAGCATTACAAAGTGATGTTGGCTTTCCTTTGAAAGCTCACTTTACATAGCTTGTCATACTACAGACAGTGCTGCTTTCAGGTGAGGTTCTGATGGTTTTTTTTTTTCAGCCTTTGCATTCCATTTTGGCTAAAATTAATGGAATTGCATGCTAGTTTCTCTATTATTGGCAAATGAATGCAGAAGGAAGCCAATCAGCTCACTCTTCCAGTGAGTGACAACAGGGGACATCGTCGTCCTCACCCTCCTCAAACGCATAGTGAATAGGGCCCTACTAAATTCACAGTCCACTTTGGTCAATTTCACAGTCATAGGATTTTTAAAATTGTAAATTTCATGGTTTCAGCTATTTCAATCTGACATTTCACAGTGTTGTAACCCTGGGGGTCCTGACCCAAAAGGTGGTCATGGTGGGGAAGGGGGGGGCGTGTCTCAGTTGTGCCACCCTTACTTCTCTGCTGCTGCCTTCAGACCTGGGCAGCTGGAGGGCAGCTGCTGGCTGGGTGCCCACCTCTGAAGGCAGCAGTGCAGAAGTAAGGGTGGCAATACCCTACCAAGCCACCCTCTCTTCTCTGTTGCTGATGGTGGCAATACCCTCAGAGCTGAGCTCCCACCCAGAAGCAGTGGAGCTTCCTGTAACCGAGGGAGGTTCCTGGAGGTGGGTCTGACCTGGCCCCAGGAGTGGCCTGTGCAGGGAAAGAGAAAGTTCTGTCCCTCTCCATGCATCCAGGACTAGCAGCTGGAGCCCAGGGCAGAGTCAGAACTCCTGGCTGGGACACTCCCAGCCCTGCCCCTCCCTGGCTCCAGGCCCAGCGCTTGGGAATTAAAGAGGCCTTGGGTTGGCTTGAGGGGGGTGACCATGGCACCCCCTGACCATGGGGGCTCTGAGCAGTTGCCCAATCACCCATCCATAAGGCTGGCCCTGCCCACCAAAAAGTGACTACCCCCCAATACCATGCTACCCTCCCTTCTGCGCTGTTGCTGGTAGTGATGCTGCCTTCAGAGCTGGGCTCCTGGCCAGCAGCTGCTGCTCTCCAGCCATCCAGCTCTGTGAAATCTGGTCTTCCCCACAACAGCCAGATTTCACAGGGGAGATCAGATTTCATGGTCCGTGATGCATTTTTCACAGCCGTGAATTTGGTAGGGCCCTAATAATAGCTATTGGAGGAAGGCAGGGTTGAAAGTAAGTCGAGTGACTTACCGGTACGCTGGGGCCAGCTCTAGCCCCCGGAAGGGGTGGGGTTGAGGAGGTCAGAGCCAGCTCCAGCCCAACCTGTAAGGTAAGTGCCTCCACCCCGGGATAGCAGCAGCAGCAGCCCAGGGCTCCGGGGGCTATTTAAAGGGCCCGGGGCTCCCCTCTTCTACTGCCCTGGCCCTTTAAATAGCTGCCAGAGCCCTGGGGAAGCGGCGGGGCTCCAGCGGCTTTTTAAAGGACTGGGGTGGCAGACGTAGCTGGAGTCCCCACTACCTCAGGGCTCCGGGGGCTATTTAAAGGGCCTGCGGCTCCCCTGCTTCTCCGCCCAGGTCCTTTAATTATCCCCCAGAGCCCTGGAGTAGTGGCGGCGGGGCTCCAGCAGCTATTTAAAGGGCCGGGGCGGTAGAAGCAGGGGAGCCCCAGGCTCTTTAAATAGCCATCGGAGCTCTGCAGCCGCTACCCCAGGGCTCCAGCAGTGGGGCTCTGGAGGCAATTTAAAGGGCCTGGGGCTCCAGCCACTGCTGGGAACCCCAGGCCCTTTAAATTGCCCCCTGCGGAAGCCGGGCTCTTGCCGGTACACCGTACCGGAGCATACTGGCTTACTTTCACCTCTGGAGGAAGGCCGCATCTTTGCAAGACTGTGACATTTCACACAAAGTCAAACCATTTTTTGCTCAAGTTAGGGTACTGACAGCACACATGGAATGCCTCTAGTTGCACCAAGTCTGCCTGTAAGAGGGTCCAGGTTTCTGACCAATATAGCAATACAGGAAGCACACAAGCTTGATAGATTCTAAACTTTGTATCAACACAAAGATGTTTTTGTATCCATAAGCAGGACATGGGTTTAATGCAGGAGGCAGCAGACCTGTTTGTCAAATAACAGCCAGTTTGATGCAACTGTTTGAACTCTACTTGCAGCCTAGAGAGATTAACTCATCTATGCTCTCCATGGTACTTGACCACAGGTAAGTGCACAGGTGCATCCAGGGTACTGGTCACCCAGCTGTAAGGATGTGATAAAGGCATTCAAAATAATGAGTAGTCTAAAGGAGGCCAGTCTTTTACCCTTCCACAAAATACAAGTACAAAAGACACCCAAGGACACTAAAGTTGCTAATTTATGAAAGGATCAAAAGAACTATTGTATTCTGTTTGCTGACACTCTGCTTTCCTTCCCTCCCAACCCATGGGGTACTAAAGGCAGCCAAGCCACAGAGGAGTCCCAGGCAGTGCTATTCCAGTGGAAACTCATTGCCAGGATGGGCTGGGAGGCTTTCAGGACTATAGAGGTATTATAGAGGATTGCTCCAGAGCTCTGTGTGTGTACACAGGGCCTCTTTTCCCCTGTTGAAGACACTGTCTGTAGCATAGGTGAAAATCAGTTTGCTGAATATTGGATCTCCTATTAGAGGCTGTTTTCTGTCTAGCATCCCATCTTCTAACCTGCTGTTTCTTTGTGACTTTGGTTGAATGTTGGAGAAATTGTCCTTGCTTGATATTTGCAAATATATTCGATATTTGCAAATATATTCAATATTTGATATTGAAGGCCCATTACTTAATGTGTCTCTGATACACAACACACAGTCCCAAACAAGCTCATTTTTTGGGCGGTGGAATCCCTGCCCTAAACAGCCATGAAGCTGCAACTCAGCCCTTTCATGGCCTCTGTTTTAATCTATGGGCTGAAACAGTACTTTCCCCTGTGTGTAACCCTATGCAGAGGACTTTGGCCACTGGGTCTGTCTAAGTGTGAATCCAGCAGATGCCTCTCTGGCCTGATCCCAATGGCCTCATTCACAGCAAGGAAGTATAGTCCAGTTGTGAGGGTGCTCACCTGTGACTTGTGTGAGCCAGGCTCCGTTCCCAGCTCCACCAGACTTCCTAAATCAGCTTGGAGAAGTCAGTTAGGTCCAGATTTGCAAAGGTATTTAGGCACCTAATGAAACAGGTGGATCCTCGTGGGATTCTCAATAGTATCTAAACAGCTGAGGCAGCTAAATCCCATTGAGTCCCCCCTCTGTAAAGCAGAGATTATAATTCTTCCCTACTCCACAAGTGTGTTATGAGGATAAAGACATTGAAGACTGAGGTGCTCAGATACCATAGTGATGGAATATAAATACCTTAGATACCAGTCTATCTGCAATTGGTGCAGAGTCTCACTTCATATACAGGGGATGTGAATCACCCCCACATGACTGATCCTCCCAGCCCATCCTTCATGCCTTCCCCTCCTCTGTACAGACGTGTAATATAGGACTTAGGTGGCATGGGGACCTTTTAAAGATACTTTTCTGCTGAGTGAATTCCATCCATTCTATTCCAGAAACCCTGATCTCACACACATTCGTCTCCTGACTAAGCCAGCAAAAAGCAGAGGGCGGAAAAAAGAAACCCAGGCACAGTTAGGACCAGCTGTAGCCCATTTAAATTAATCATTTCACAGGAAAATACAACTCTGCCCATACAAAACAAATCCACTTCCTGCAAAATCCTGAGCATTTGACAGGGAAAATGTACTTCTCTTTAGGGCTCTTTAAACAATGATTTAGAAGCCTTTTATAATTAATACTTTATTAAAAGATCCCAGATAACAGGAAAGCCATTGTCAGAGTACACATTGTATGCTAGATAGAAGCCTGCTCTATATGTACATTATTTCTCATACAAATAATAAAATAGAAGAAAAATCTATCTTACACTCTAATTCTTTGAGCCACAGTAAGAAACGGCTCTGCCTGACTGCCTGTGTGGTTCAATATCACCTATGCTGAAAGCCTGTAGCTAGGTCCCTTTTATAATGCTAGGCCCTGAGCTGCAAAATAGTTGTGTGCATTAAAATTAAGCACATAGGTAAATTTTTGCAGGATTGGGACGTTAGGCAGAAACTAAACATTTGTCTTAACAGTGGGCCATAATTACCAAACACATTTTGAATGGGATACATTGACAAAGAAATCAATATGAGTCTCAACCTAGTGAAGCAAGTAAAGGATCCCTCAGAGAAAATGCATTTAAAATTAACCCAATCCCAATCTGAAACTTGTTTTAAGCACTGTTTCCAAGTCCATTGGAACTTTAAGATGGGAACCGTAGGAATTGTAAATAGGTAAGGGAAGCAAAGGGACATACAAAAATCCATGGCCAGCAGAGTAAGGTCAATAAGGGTGTGTGTGTGTGTGTGTTTAAGTATATCAGAAACTCAAAGAATCCGAGCAAAGGTATTGATCCATTACTAAAAATGGTAGAATTATCAATACAGTAGAACCTCAGCACTATGCACACCAGAGTTACGAACTGACTAGTCAACCACATACCTCATTTGGAACTGGAAATACACAATCAGGCAGCAGCAGAGACCAACAACAACAAAAAAAACTAATACAGTACGGTACTGTGTTAAATGTAAACTACTAAAAATAACAGGAAAGCTTAAAAAAAGATTTGCCACGGTAAGGAAACTTTCTGTGCTCGTTTAGTTTAAATTAAGATGGTTAAAAGCAGCATTTTTGTTCTGCATAGTAAAGTTTCAAAACTGAATTAACTCAATGTTCAGCTATAAACTTTTGAAAGAACAAACATAAATTTTGTTCAGAGTTAGGAACATTTCACTGTTATGAACAACCTCCGTTCCAGAGGTGTTCATAAGTCTCAGGTTCTACTATAATAATGCAGAAAAGGCATATGTGTAAAATAGAATCATAAAATATCAGGGTTGGAAGGGACCCCAGAAGGTCATCTAGTCCAACCCCCTGCTTGAAGCAGGACCAATTCCCAGTTAAATCATCCCAGCCAGGGCTTTGTCAAGCCTGACCTTAAAAACCTCTAAGGAAGGAGATTCTACCACCTCCCTAGGTAACGCATTCCAGTGTTTCACCACCCTCTTAGTGAAAAAGTTTTTCCTAATATCCAATCTAAACCTCCCCCACTGCAACTTGAGACCATTACTCCTCGTTCTGTCATCTGCTACCATTGAGAACAGTCTAGAGCCATCCTCTTTGGAACCACCTCTCAGATAGTTGAAAGCAGCTATCAAATCCCCCCTCATTCTTCTCTTCTGCAGGCTAAACAATCCTAGCTCCCTCAGCCTCTCCTCATAAGTCATGTGTTCCAGACCCCTAATCATTTTTGTTGCCCTTCGCTGGACTCTCTCCAATTTATCCACATCCTTCTTGTAGTGTGGGGCCCAAAACTGGACACAGTACTCCAGATGAGGCCTCACCAATGCCGAATAGAGGGGGACGATCACGTCCCTCGATCTGCTCGCTATGCCCCTACTTATACATCCCAAAATGCCATTGGCCTTCTTGGCAACAAGGGCACACTGCTGACTCATATCCAGCTTCTCGTCCACTGTCACCCCTAGGTCCTTTTCTGCAGAACTGCTGCCTAGCCATTCGGTCCCTAGTCTGTAGCTGTGCATTGGGTTCTTCCGTCCTAAGTGCAGGACCCTGCACTTATCCTTATTGAACCTCATCGGATTTCTTTTGGCCCAATCCTCCAATTTGTCTAGGTCCTTCTGTATCCTATCCCTCCCCTCCAGCGTATCTACCACTCCTCCCAGTTTAGTATCATCCGCAAATTTGCTGAGAGTGCAATCCACAACATCCTCCAGATAATTTATGAAGATATTGAACAAAACCGGCCCCAGGACCGACCCTTGGGGCACTCCACTTGATACCGGCTGCCAACTAGACATGGAGCCATTGATCACTACCCGTTGAGCCCGACAATCTAGCCAGCTTTCTACCCACCTTATAGTGCATTCATCCAGCCCATACTTCCTTAACTTGCTGACAAGAATACTGTGGGAGACCGTGTCAAAAGCTTTGCTAAAGTCAAGAAACAATACATCCACTGCTTTCCCTTCATCCACAGAACCAGTAATCTCATCATAAAAGGCGATTAGATTAGTCAGGCATGACCTTCCCTTGGTGAATCCATGCTGGCTGTTCCTGATCACTTTCCTCTCATGTAAATGCTTCAGGATTGATTCTTTGAGGACCTGCTCCATGATTTTTCCGGGGACTGATGTGAGGCTGACTGGCCTGTAGTTCCCAGGATCCTCCTTCTTCCCTTTTTTAAAGATTGACACTACGTTAGCCTTTTTCCAGTCATCCGGGACTTCCCCGGTTCGCCATGAGTTTTCAAAGATAATGGCCAATGGCTCTGCAATCACAGCCGCCAATTCCTTCAGCACTCTCGGATGCAACTCGTCCGGCCCCATGGACTTGTGCACGTCCAGCTTTTCTAAATAATCCCTAACCACCTCTATCTCCACAGAGGGCTGGCCATCTCTTCCCCATTTTGTGATGCCCAGCGCAGCAGTCTGGGAGCTGACCTTGTTAGTGAAAACAGAGGCAAAAAAAGCATTGAGTACATTAGCTTTTTCCACATCCTCTGTCACTAGGTTGCCTCCCTCATTCAGTAAGGGGCCCACACTTTCCTTGGCTTTCTTCTTGTTGCCAACATACCTGAAGAAACCCTTCTTGTTACTCTTAACATCTCTGGCTAGCTGCAGCTCCAGGTGCGATTTGGCCCTCCTGATATCATTCCTACATGCCCGAGCAATATTTTTATACTCTTCCCTGGTCATATGTCCAACCTTCCACTTCTTGTAAGCTTCTTTTTTATGTTTAAGATCCGCTAGGATTTCACCATTAAGCCAAGCTGGTCGCCTGCCATATTTACTATTCTTTCGACTCATCGGGATGGTTTAAATAAATAAAAATAAATATTTCTGTTCTGTATATGCAGGGAAAAGGAGGTAGTCCTATCATATAACACCTTTTCCATTCCACTAGCATCTCAGAAGGATGTTAAACAGCAGCTACTAAAGTTAGACATTTTTATATCAGCAGGTCCAAATAACTTGTAATCCAATAGGTTTTTGTTGTTCATTTGGGTTTGTTTTTTTAAGACCTGGCTGAAGAGCTCAATGGACCTTTAATGTTACTTTCAATAAGTTTTGGAACACTGGGGAAGTTCCAGGAGATTGGGAGAAAGCTAATGTTGTGCCAATGTTTAAAAAGGGTAAACAAAATGATACAGCTAGTTACAGGCTGGGCAAGATAATGGAACAGCTGTTTCAGGACTTGATTAATAAATAATTAAAGGAGGGTGATATAATTAATGCTGATCAAAATGGGTTTATGGAAAATAGATCCTATCAAACTAACCTGATATATATATATATATATATATATATATATATGATTACAGATTTGGTTTATAAAGGTAATAGCGTTGATGTAATATACTTAGACTCCTGTAAGTTGTTTTACTTAGTACTGCATGACACTTGGATTAAAAAATTAGAATATAAAAATAACATAGCACACATTAAATGGATTAAAAACTATCTAACAGATAGACTTCATAGTAAAATTGTATACAGGATGTTCTCTTCAAGCAGGTGTGTTTCTAGTGGGATCCCACAGGAATCAGTTCTTGGTCCTATGTTAATTAACATTTTTATCAGTGACCTAGAAGAAAACATAAAATCATTACTGAAAGTTTGGAGATGACACAAACTTTGGAGGGCTGGTAAATAATGAAGAGGACAGGTCATTGATATAGAATAATCTGGATCCCTTGGTAAGCAGGGCTCAAATAAACAATATGCATGTTAATACAGCTATATGTATATATCTAGGGACAAAAAATGCAAGCCATACTTACACAACGGGGGTATGATGGGGTGGAATAGGCCCAGTAGCCCCCAACTGGAGGCCACAGAGTCCTCCCACTCTCGTCCTAGGAAAGAAGCAGTGGAGAAAGTCTCCAAGCAGGCTAGAGTGGCTGCAGGGGAAGCAGCCAATCAGGACCCAGGAGGACCCTATAAAAAGGAGCTACAGAGGCAAAGACAGGTAGTTTCTTGCTGGATCTGGGGGAGTGAAGATTGTGTTCCGGACGGGCCAAAGGGACGTAGGACAATGGACAGCTCAATGCTCAATGCCAGTAGGCACTGGGGAGTGAGGAAGAGCTCCTGGCTGACTGGAGAACCAGAACAAATGAATAAGGCAAAACCATTGCCTCCAGAGAGGAAGCCCTGGGGGTCTGTCCTGATACCAGGGCTGGAACTGGTTTAAAGGATGCAGACACACCTGACAGAAGGGGGCACTCATGAGAGGTGGGTGCCATGTCATTACAAGGGACTCTATCCTGAGACTCTGAAAAGATTTAAGGGTCATGGTGGATAATCAGCTGACTGTGAACTCTAAATGCAACTCAGTGGCCAAAAAGGGTTAATGTGATCCTGGGATGCATAAACAGGGGAATTTCAAGTAGGAGTAGAGAGGTTATTTTACCTCTATATTTGGCATGGTACCGCCACTGCTGCAATACTATGTCCAGTTCTGGTGTCTGCAATTCAAGAAGACTACTAATAAATTGGAAAGGGTTCAGAGAAGAGCCACGAGAACATTTAAAGGATTAGAAAACAGCCTTGTAGCAATAGACTCCAGGAGCTCAATCTGTTTATTTTAACAAAGAGAAGGTTAAGGGGTGATTTGATTAATCTATAAGTACCTACACAGGGAACAAACTTTTGATAATGCGGATTTCAGTCTCACAGAGAAAGGTATAACACAATCCAATGACTGGAAGTTGAAGCTACACAAATTCAGATTGGAAATAAGGTGTAATGTTTTTAACGGTGATTGTAACTAATCACTGGAACAATTTACCAAGGGATTGGTTGGATTCTGTGTCACTGGCAACTTTCAATTCAAGATTAGATGATTGTTCTAAAAGATCTACTTAAGAATTGTTTGTGGGAAGTTCAATAGCTTGAGTTATACAAGAGGTCCGATTAGATGACTGCAATGGTCCCCTCTAACCTTGGAATCTTTGATCTATAAGGGCAGTTTAGCAAATTTCCTAAATTGGGGGAGATTCTTGTATACAACGCATCACTTAAAATATGGATCAGAAAACAAAACTGACATCTCTGTGCTTCTTAAACACCCACTGGTGGTTGGGGCCATGTCCCCTTTATTTTGAACCCAGAGCAAGGGAGGTGTATGTGAGTGGCCGCAGTGGACTCTGCTTTCTAGAAGCCTACCAGGCTTGCATGCCAGGAATATTCTTATGCAAGATCAGCAATCAATATGGTCAATTGTCTTGAACTAGCTACTGTAGTAAGTAAATGTATATTTTATATACTGATAGCTGGAGCTAGATTGTCAAAGAATCAACTAAGACCAACCATTTTAGAAATTAATATTGGATCCCATTACCTTTAGGTACTGAACATTTTACATCACAAAAATCAGTTGCTAAATAACAAAGCATAAAGTTTTCAGTTTAAACCCCCCACCCCCCATGTACACACCTAATCCTGCTACTGATCAGTCAAAAGCTTAACCAAACAGACAGGACCTCCACGATGGCCCACAGATTGCCAGAGATGCAGCAGATTCAAGAGTAGGCCCTACCAAATTCACAGCTGTGAAAAATGCATCACAGACTGTGAAATCTGATCTCCCCCATGACATCTGGCTATTGTAGGGGAGACCAGATTTTATAGAGCTGGGCAGCTAGAGAGTAGCAGCTGCTGGCCAGGAGCCCAGCTCTGAAAATAGTGTCACCATCATCAGCAGCACAGAAGTGAGGGTGACATGATTTGTGGGGGGGGGGAGGAGGGGTCAGGGCCAGCCTTACAGGAGAACAACTAGGCGACTGTCCAGGGCTCTGTGGTCCGGGGTCACCGGGGTCCAACACACACACAGCCAGCCCAGACCCCCTTTAACTTCAGAGTGCTGGGCCTGGATCCAGGGAGGGGCAGGGCTAGAGGTGTCCTGAGCAGGGGTTCCTACTGTGTGCCAGGCTCCAGCTGCTAGTCCCAGATGGGCTGGGGGGAGGACAGGACTTCCTCATTCCCTGCACAGGCCACTTCTGGGGCTGGGTCAGACTCACCTCAGTAAGCTCTGGGGCTGCTGGCTGGGAGCTCAGTTCTGAAGGCATCGTCGCCAGGAGGGTGGCTTGGTAGGGTCTTGCCACCCTTACTTCTGTGCTGCTAGTGGTGGTGGTGGAGGTGCTGCCTTCAGAGCTGGGCACCCAGCCAGCAGCCGCCCTCTGGCTGCCCAGCTCTGAAGGCAGCAGCACAGAAGTAAGGGTGGAAATACTGAGACCCCCCGCTCCATGAGCACCTATTGAGTCGGGACCCCCACGGTTACACCACTGTGAAATTTCAGATTTCAACAGCTGAAACCATTAAATTTACAAATTTAAAAATCCTATGACTGTGAAATTGACCAAAATGGGCTGAATTTGGTAGGGCCCTATTCAAGAGGCATGGACCTACCAATCGTCAGGTCTCCCATTAAACTCAATGGATGGACAACAGCATCTACAGGCAGGAAATGCCTGACGTGGGGCCAAAGTCAGGAACGCTGATATTCAGTGAATTTCAAAATGAGCTGCAGAGATATCAAATTTTGTTGTTTGCAAGATTGGTTGCAAGTGAGAAAACATTTGAAATATCAATGGCCTGATGAGGTTCTTGGAAGAAAAAACAACTATAGGATTTGATGTTTCTGTGCACATCTGAAAGGAAAGTATGGAGTATTTTCTACTATTTTGATAAATGGCCAGGCATGCAATGCATAGCATCTGCCACTGATTGTGAAGCCCCTTTAGTATTTGTTTGCAAAAATTCAAAGATGTGAATAGGAAAAAACAGGGTTTTACTTCTCCCTATTAATAAACAAAATGCTGAAAATCACTTTCTTTCTGAAGCTGGTAAAACAATGGAGGATGAAGTCATGCTGGATTAGTAAACAGCTAGACCCAATGGAACATGTTGATAGCTGAGTTCTAATTCTGTAGCTAAACAAACTTTAGAAGAGTGTATATCTGCAATGGTTTTAAAGTAACTAGAATTGTAGAAACATTTAATCTCCTTTCAAGGATTTCTTTGAAGATGTAGGTCACAGATTTGTGTTTGAGTAAAAGAAGCTGTCAGTGTTCTAGCATCAGAAAGATGAGGTGACCATTGTCGTACAAGGTGTTCTAGAGCCATCACCATTCATACTGGTATGAAGTACACAAGTAATGTTACTAAGGTCTTGGGTGGGGTGTTGTGAAGTTCTTATTCTGCACAGCCAGTTGGAACCAGACACAGAATAAAGGAGATCTCTTGCAAGTGCCGTAAGCACTGAATGATCATTGAACACCACAGTTACCAGAGATTTGCTTGTCATTAAATGATTTAGTTGAATTCACCACTTAGTAATGTTCCAAACAATCACTTGATTCTCTGTAGGATCACATTTTTAAAGTCCTTATTTTTTTCCAAACAAATTAGTGGAAAAAAATGTGAAAAAAGTCCCCTACCCTCCATAAGTGTAGATACAAATTATCAGATTAAAAAAAAAAAGCAAGTACAACCTGAAATATAAGTTCAGGATCTTGAATTATTAATTAAATTGTATTACAAATTTATTTACTTTCAGTCCACAATCATTCTTGCGAAGTGAACAACCATGAGTTCATGTTCTGTTTTCAGACATTATGGTTACAGAAGGTTGAATTTTCAAAAGTACTGAGTGTTGGCCTATCTCTGCTCCTCCTGAGGTCAGTGGTAAAACTCCCATTGACTGAAATGGGAGCAAAGCTAGCCAGTGCAGTGCCTTTTTCACACCCCATTCATCTTACGGAATAAGGAAATCAGACAATAGAACTTTCCTGTTCCTGTGATCACACTGAAGTCAAATCCTGGCCCCACTGAAGTCAATGGATAATAGGGCTGAGATTTCACTTTAGATACCACACTCTCAGGGGTACCAGGGGCTACCATAACGGCTAGATGACAGGTAAGTCCCATTTAAGTTCTGTGGTTTTTTATTTTGGTTTGGGGTGGGTTTTTTTGTTTGGGTTTTTTGGGTTTTTTTTTTTGTTTTTTGAGGGGCAGGGGATTGGCCTGACTTAAATGGTGCCTAGAACTTGTGCTAGCCTCTGCACAGGGACAACTTCCACCAACTGGTAATTAAAGCTTTCAGAGTAATTGGTCAGGAGTTTTGCAAGATGTGACTATAACAATCTGCTTAGTCATTAACAATTATCAATAAGCATCAATTAACTGAAACTAATACATTTACAGCAAATGAACATACAGAATCATGCAACTGTCCGTGTTTTGCAAAGAATGTACTCTGAGGAGGAAATGCACAATAGAAACATCCCAGTGTATTAAACGTCCATTTAGAGCAATAGGATTTAGTTGAATTTTCAAATAAATAAACAATTCTGTAAAGCAGGTTTGCATTCCACTATTTTACTTCACTTAGCCTTGCAATCTGAGTACCATAATTAACTTAAATATTTCCCTTCACTATTTTCCAAAACACTCTCTTCTAAACTGTCAGTCAGAATTCTGGAGACAGTGTGATTTAAAACAAAAAATCGCCCTTAACATGTGTCTGATTAATTTTAAGATAATCAGGATTAAATATAAAACCAGACTGTTTTTTTTTGTTTTGTTTTTTTCAAGGAGTCCAAATTAATAGATAAAAAGTATTGTATATATGCAAGCTCACTTTATAGCTGAGTGATGCTAATGCTTGTATAATACTCAACACATTATATACACAAAAGGAATTTGTATTCCAAAACCTGACTACAGTATATTCTATAAGAAAAGCGGAGTTTCAATTCAGATAGTTAGTAGCATGTTGGCAAAGTGGTTACAGAAGTAACAGCGGGTTTACTCTAATGCCTTGCTTGTAAAACAAGAGATCACCTTGGGCAGCCATTCTTTGTTTGCTGTCATTACAAACAACTCAGGGGCGATCAGCAGCCACAGTGACAACCTCATTCCTCTACCATCTGCTGACTGTCAATCAGACAGCAATCCTGAGGCTATTGATACAGTTGCCAGGCTGATTGGGACTCAGTTGTCAGAAAAGGCTTTATGATGTCAGCTTACCGGATCGTTTCTCTGCATCTACAAAAATAGACTCTTATTTCTGATTTGCATAATTTTCCAAGTTATTAGGAGCAAGGGAAATACATAATGTAACATGCTGCTTCTGTACAAAGACTGTTTCTCTTCAGATTCTGCTGGAGGACAGTGGTGTTGGAAATCCACTAGATAGCACTCTTCTCTCTGAGGGCCAAATCCTGCCTGGCCTTTAGACTGCCTCAACAAGAACCAAATAGAATTTCAGTCCCTGTGCCCAGGGGAGCATAGGAATGTACCACTGCTACCCCCATGGGTGTGCACAGGGGCAAGGGCCTTCCACTCACAAAGGCGAGTGGAACAGGTCTGGTACAGAGTGGAGACTAAATTGCATCTGTGGGAGTGTGTAGTGGCAAGAACATGCCTCCTGCAAGATGGAGAATTCTGGGAAACATTCTGCATCCCAGGGCTCCTCCTGGATCCATGCGGTTCCACCATGTCCTTCAGCAGGCATACTCTTCTCTGAGTTAGTAATAAACCAGTTCCAAATCTCAGGGGATGAAATTCACCCCTGTGCAGAGGAATAGCGCAAGGACTTAATTCCTACTTAACTCCCACTTTGAGGTTTTTTTTAAAGTAGGGTTTGACTGGCATATTGTTCCTGGGCCGGCTCTCAGAATAGGGGTGAATTTTATCCTGTATTTGGGCATGGCTGCTGCAGGTGCTACCTTTTTCAAATGAGACCTAAAATCCAGCTCTTGACCTATTCTGACCTTTACAGACCCACTGCACGTCTCACAGGGGCAGGAACCTCATTGTCCAGACTACATTTAATCTCCAGGTTTATATTCTACCTGAACATTCTCAGTGAAGTTCCAGCTGGACACCGTCTTTTCCTTTACTCCCTGTACCACACGTGTGTAATGTTGCTGTTCGTATAGCTCTCGTAACAGACAGGAGGGTTGGGCACATAAACCCTTGAGAAGTGGAAAAGACCTTTATTGTAATAAGGCTAATACTATCAATTGCAGTAACTGGGGGCCCCTAACTCCCCTGGGGAGGGCTTTCCTTTCTGTACACAAATCTTCCCAACTCCAGTTTGCCTTGAACTCTCTTTGGATTGGGTTTTTCTGTCCAACAATAAAGGAAAGGCCCTCAAATCTTAAAATACCATTTTTTGTCTCCCTAAGTAGCCCTTGTGATTCACTCCTTTTTTGGGCTGGGTGGGTGGGTGACACAGATGATCTGAGAGATGGGGTCACAATGAACAGCTCCCCCAAAGGCCCACTGTGGAACTACACTTACCAATTTAGCTTTCCTTTTGAACATTTAGTTTAATGTTATTTGTTTATGTCACTATACTCCAAATAATTACTCACCAAAACTGAAACTTTGGCCTTGTTCTTCCACAGTCTTACGTAGGCTGTTTAAACAGCTGTCATGTTCCAGCCCAGAAGTGACTGCATTTCATTGCAAGGTGCATTGATTCAGATGCTTCCTGCTTCACAGTGATGTACAGATGCTTAATGAATCTTTGAAAAGGAGTTTGAGATTGCCATAAATATTAAAATAAGTAGGATTAGCAGTATTCTATTTCCAAAAAGCAGGGGGAGGGAGGATTGCTTAGAATCACCTGTGGTAGGTTATTTAGTGTTGAGACTGGAGCTGAAGAATCCGTGCAGAGTAGGTTCAAGTCAGAGAACAAACTGAAAGGTAAAACTCCCTTTTTGCTTATGAACTTTTACTGCCATCAGCTGAGGATCAGTTCATTCTTTCTGCACTAAATTCAAACCCACAATCCCTTAGGGAAGAGGGTAGTGCATTAAGGACAGTGCATCCATCAAGAGTACCACCCAGT
Organism: Caretta caretta; assembly: GCF_965140235.1. Taxonomy (NCBI): domain Eukaryota; kingdom Metazoa; phylum Chordata; order Testudines; family Cheloniidae; genus Caretta; species Caretta caretta. The sequence continues at coordinate 22,013,012 of NC_134217.1, forward strand.
CCCCTCGAGCCTCGTCTTTTTGGAGTGGCAAGATTTATGGGATTTCTGCCACTTAGTACCTTGCAACATAAAAACAGTATTAAAAAAGAGACACAGCCGCCACATTTGGCATAAACCCTACCAGCAATTCTGGGATTCGACACAGCAATATACTGGAGCGCTGGAAAACAGAAATCCTAAATTATACCTCTTGGGACAAATCTTGAAGTCTTTACTCTGGCAAAATCCACACTGATGTCAGTGGAAGATTTGTCTGAGTCAGGAGTTCAGGATTTGGCCCACAGATTTGTATGAGTAGTGGCACTGAGTTTGCAAATCCTTACTAACATGAGTAGTCCTTGATCAGCTGAGTAATGCCACTGTAGTCAATTCAGCATGTTTAAAGACTACCTGCTACTCATGAGATTAGGTCCACTGCCCTGAGGAGAGAAAGGTTAATGAACCATAGGGAAAGGGCTTCACAAACTTGAAAACAAGTGGGAGTCTTAATTGTAAGTGGTGCACAAGCCGTCTACTGGCCCTTTACTCAGGAGTGAATTTCACCCTGTGAATGGTGCAACCCCATTGAAGTCAAGAGAGTTGAATGGGCAAGATTAGTTCTGTAAATCAATAGATTTTTAGAGACAAGTGAAATAATGACACATTTAGGTGTGCATAAGCTGTAGCTCACGAAAGCTTATGCTCAAATAAATTGGTTAGTCTCTAAGGTGCCACAAGTCCTCCTTTTCTTTTTGCGAATACAGACTAACACGGCTGTTACTCTGAAACCTGACGTTTAGGTGTAACCATCTCCATCCCTACCCCGATGGCTTGCCCTCCTCTTCTAAATCTTAAAGAAAAGCTGTGATTTTAAACTGCTACTAAGTGAAGCATAAGTATCTGGTATCCCTAGCCAATCCTTTGTTTTCATATAAAATAATTCGTCACTACTTTTGACATCTTTGCATAGGTATGACATTTTGGTTAACATATATTAGGGGACAGCTGTGATTGTCTAATATAGGAAAATAAAAACAGGTCCTGGATTTGACTTTATTAGCAGGCATAGTATCAGGCACATAACGCCTTCATTATAGCAATCTGAATACTTCCTGAATAATTCAGAAGTGCCAAACAGATGACTTGTTGCTTGGATGTGCTAATGAAAATATCAAGGGAATTAATTAACAGTCAATTATATCAATTTTAGATTTGGACATTGATTCTGATGCTAAAAGCAAAATCTACATCCTTTACTACATCATGATTTTTTTTCTCCCTGGTACTACAACTTAGTTAAATAATTTCAATCAAAAGTAGAAAGGAAATATAGATTCAGATTATTTTTCAGTTTTGCTCTGCATTTCAATGTGCTCTGGATAAATAAAGATTAAAACCATGATAGGAAAATGCACACTTTTTTGCAGCTATGGTTATGCAGATTTTGCTAGTTTGATCTTTATAGTAATCTGTTTTGGGAAAAGGAAATTTGAATCTATGGATAATAAATTATCAGAAAAAGCAAAAGCAAAATAAACTGCATACTATAATGACATATTTACTTGTATTTTAATGTTGCTTTCGAAATAGACAGTGGGAATTATGTTATAATTTACTCTCTAAAAAATGACTTTTCAAAAATTGAAGTTTTGGTTTTGCTAGAGTTCCGTGGAGAGTAAGCTTATTTAAGGCTATTTTGTTAAGCTCTACATGTATAAAAAACCACTAACATTCTCTGATCTTTGATATTAGGGGAAGGCATTTCATTGAAATCAGTTTTTGCATGATTTGGCATGAGTTGTCTAGTCTGGTTTATGAAATATGACAGCAAGTAGGAAAGTAATTAAAAATGTATTTTGCTGAAAGCAGAAGTATTTTTGGAATCTATAACAACCATCTTTAATTTGCCAACCATTTCCACAATTGTTTTATATTAACTGGAGGATTTACCATTCTTGAAAATGTATACATGGATAACTGTGTGCATTGATAGCTTTATAGCTAAGTATTTCTCAGACTCTTGAAACAAAATGGTGAGAGCAGAGAAAATGATCAAAGAGTACATACAAATCCCTTTGACACCCTTCACAAATCATTCTGACTGACAACAGATGTTGATTGAACTCTCCCAATGAACTTAAAATGTTCTAATATATTGGCTAGGGCTATACAATCCGGCAGAAGCATAGATTTACATGGTGTTTTCGTCTACTTTTAGATTTGACCATAAAGAGAGATGGCCCCAAACTAAAACATCAACTGTCAACACCTTGAACCTTGTAGGATTAATGATCAGAACCAAGTTTTGTGGCACAGGCCTCTCTCTAATTAAGTAGGAGTTGAGGCCCAAATTCTAAAGTGTGGCCAAAGAGTCGTTGGTACAGCTCAGGAGGTTATTGCAAAGGTAACTTTAAGCCAGTGGTTCTCAAGCTTTCCAGACTACTGTACCCCTTTCAGGAGTCTGTTTTGTCTTGTGTACCCCAAGTTTCACCTCGCTTAAAAATGACTTGCTTACAAAATCAGACATGAAAAAGACAAAAGTGTCACAGCACACTGTTATTGAAAAATTGCTTGCTTTCTCATTTTGTCTGTCTGAATTTTTAGTTTGTACTGACTTTGCTAGTGCTTTTTATGGAGCAAGTTGTAAAACTAGGCAAATATCTAGATGAGTTGATGTATCCCCTGGAAGACCTCTGCGTACCCCCAGGGGTATGCATACACCTGGTTGAGAACCATTGCTTTAAGCCATCTGTGCCTGTGCTTCACAATCCTGAAGTTGCACTGCTTTGGACCTGTCTTTTTGCACAGCATAGAACAGCCCTCATGCTGCTCTGATCTGCACTGACTGACAACAGCCCCAAGGGGATATGCCACTAGCTGGTGTCATGAGGACATAAGTGAGCCCTGGTGATGCCCCTGAGCAATGGCCACATTCCATAAGCTAACAGCGGGGAAGGAGATGCTATAGGACTGCTAAGGCCACCATCAGATTGTAATGCTGCTAAACCAGGTGGCAGTTCTTGCAAAGTCTGTAGGTGTGATCTGAGCACTGACAAATTCATAGCTGGAAACCAGACCAGCTCAGCTCATGCAAAGACCAACCTGTATGTTAATGTTGTTCAATATAGGTGTTGAACTTGTAAGAATGTGTAATGCTTGTATGTTGCTGCATGCATTGATCTTACTTGTAATGTCTGTATCCTGCTATACAGTAATATGTAAGTTTTGGTTTATAATTGTAAAAATCCGTGCTCTGAACATGTGAACATAGGCAGTGGTTCTCCCACCCATCTAGAAGAACTATCAAGACTAGTGAGCCATTGTGCAACATCGCAACACAAAGGCTGGTTTAATTGCCCACTTCCACCCATGAAGGCGCTACATGCGAGACAGCATGTCCATCAGCTTGAATTCTCAAAAAGGGAAATAAAGACAGCTGACATGATTTTTTTCATCTTTTTGTTGTTCAAATTCTTACAAGAGCTGGAGCTAAAAAAACAAAAAGCAGAGATTCCCAGGGTCAACCTGGGTTAGCGCTAAAAAGAAATTCAGTGCTGACAAATTACTATGTCTCTGTCACATTTTGGAACCATAGGCTGAACTCATTTGTATATATATGTTTCCTGCTTTAACCTGTAAATAACTCTCTCATTTCTTTTTCCTGGTTAATAAATCCTTAATTAGCTTACTATAGGATTTGCTACCAGCATTGTCTTTGGTGTGAGATCTGAGGTACAAATTGATCTGGGATAAGTGACTGCTCTCTCTGGGTACTGGGAGCAGCCTGAATATTGTGATTTTTGTTGTAAGTGACTATTTATCACAAAGTCCAGCTTGCCTGGGTGGCAAGAGAGACAGGAGAGCACAAGGGGATTCTCTGTGACTCCATGGTAAGACTGGTTTCAGAGTAACAGCCATGTTAGTCTGTATTCGCAAAAAGAAAAGGAGTACTCGTGGCACCTTAGACACTAACCAATTTATTATATGAGCATAAGCTTTCGTGAGCTACAGCTCACTTCATCAGCTGTAGCTCACGAAAGCTTATGCTCAAATAAATTGGTTAGTCTCTAAGGTGCCACAAGTACTCCTTTTCTTTTCATGGTAAGACTGTTACAATGATCCAGGAGTTCACATTTGTTACTGGGTTGGTGAAATCTAATTATAGCACATACCACCAATTTGGGGTGTCTGCCCTGCTTTTAAAGTCTGTCCTGAGGGTGGCAACTCAGTCATGAGCCACTCCAGACAGTGTGATATTGAGTATCACCCCCTCACTGGATCTGACCCTTAATTTTAGTGTAATGTAAATTCATCAGATTTATATCAAAATTTACTTTCAAACACCATACTTTATTATCACGTAATACATGTGAAGTACCACTCTCCATTTATGGCTGTGCAGGTATAGTTATGGGGATGGGGTAAAGAAACCAAAGGCCCTTTCCTCACTTGTAGCCCATGCTGCATAGCAGCAGGGAGGGATTTCTACTCTACCTAGTGGTTGACAAGGCAGCTACTGTGGTGGGCAGTACACCAGAGTCCCAAGGGCATATGAACTGCTATTTAGGGAGTATGATTAGTTCCTCAACCTGACTAATGAATGTACTGTCATCTGCAACATGCACTGGCCAGAGGGATATACTGCTCCTGTACAAAAAAGCAGGCAAATTTGCCCCACGTCACATCCATACAGCACTCCCCATGAAATATTGCCCTACCCAGCAGCATCTCAGAACTAGCAGACACAATAAGATGCATCCTGGCTCTTTAATAGCTCCAGCCCAGGCAGAATATGTCCCCACGTATGACATAAGTAATTCATTTCAATGAGTTTATTTCACTAGTGTAAATTTATCATTCTCAGGTTCGATTTCTGATTCAATGTTTTAGAGATGAGAAATCAGATCTGAAAGGCATCAGTAAAGTGCTGCCATTTATTTTAAAGCTGAAGATTAAATTAAAGTATTAATAAAAATAGACTGAAACCATTGTGGATAGTCCATTGGTCTGTAGCTGTCATTCACCAAGCCCTAACATTCTTGAAGTGTGTTTTATTTATCATACTGTCATTCTGGTATCAAATATCCATTCCATAGTGGATCTCTGATTGGAAATTCAGAATTAGCTTACTTACAAAAAATTTCCTTGTAGCATTGTTTTTATGGGTAACCTTAAAACCTACTACATAAGATATGCTGCATGTACCACTCGTGCCATATTCAACCTTAGATCTGCACAGACATCAATGGGAGTTCTGTGTTTGGTTTTGGAGCCAATTGTGATGATATTCCCTCATTCACATATGCAACTCCCATTAATTACACTTATCCTTTAGAGCAGTGGTTCCCAAACTTGTTCCGCCACTTGTGCAGAGAAAGCCCCTGGCGGGCCAAGCCAGTTTGTTTACCAGCTGCGTCTGCAGATTCGGTCAATCGCTTTTCCCACTGGCCGCGGTTCACTGCTCCAGCCCAATGGGAGCTGCTGGAAGTGGTGCGGGCCAAGGGATGTACTGGCCACCACTTCCAGCAGCTCCCATTGGCCTGGAGCAGCGAACCATGGCCACGGGGAGCCGCGATCGGCCGAACCTGCGGACGCGACTGGTAAACAAACCGGCCCAGCCTGCTAGGGGCTTTCCCTGCACAAGCGGCAGAACAAGTTTGGGAACCACTGCTTTAGAGAGTGCTTTGAAATCCTCAACAAAAAATGCCCCACATACAGATTCAGACCCATAAATGGTAACATGGTCTGATTGTGCCAGAAATGTTCAATGTATCAGACATTTTAAGCAGATATTCAGAGCTGTTTAGTATTAAGCTGTCTTGGTGTTTATAAAAACAACCAGGAGTCTGGTAGCACCTTAAAGACTAACAGATTTATTTGAGCATAAGCTTTCGTGGGTAAAAACCATTCGGTGCCACCGGACTTCTTGTTGTTTTTGTGGATACAGACTAACAGGGCTACCCCCCGATACTTGGTGTTTATGACATTACACAGATAGTCATGCAAAAGTTAACTTTTAAAGTTATTTTCCAGTTAACTCCCACAAATGTCCCTCTGCATTTTATACTTAATATTATAGCTCCCCTCCCCTTTTTTCTTATCTCTCCTTGGTTTAAGACCCTTTTCTTTGATTGTGGCATTGTATCCTATAATGTGTGTCATATACTAATTCACCCTGATCTCCATCTATGATTCTGCATGTCCTGGCTTTCTGGGTTTTCATTACCATCTTATCTTAGTGTAATATTAATTTTTTCCCTCATTGATATGCACAGTCAGACATAGTTAATCCATGCTTATCTTCTACATATGTCCAAGTATCCCAAAGGTTTAATGAACATCGATAACCAATCTTATGGGAACAGCAGCAAACTCCTGAACTTAGAGGGGCTTGTTTGCAGCTCAGGTAAACAAACAAATGCAGCTCATGATTTAAAAGACTGTGATAGAAGGTCAAATTCTGTTGTCAGTTACGGTTCACCAGTATAAAGCTGGAGTAACACTGTTGAAATCAGTAGTTACTCCTTATTTAGGCAGGTATAACTGACAGCAGAATTTATCCTAGAGCCTCTAGATCCCTTTTTCTGCCACTAATTAAATTTGTATTATAACATATATTATCATTTCATTTAACAAGTGGCTGTCCTCTCTAATTTACATGATTGCACTATTCTGGCTGCTAAAGCTTAAGGAGCACACCTTTGATAGCGCCCCAATAGATGTAGATAACTAGTGCAGATCACAGCAAACAGGTATAGTGTGCTGTCTATGAGAATCACCACTGAGTAAATGAACCACCTGGCTTTTTCTCTAGTTGAAGTTCCTGAATGATCTTGAAGTGTACAGCGTATTTTACTAATCCAGTTTTATGTGAAATGTTCTTAGGGTAAGCTCCTATTTACTGACCCGCTAGTTGTATAAGATATATACACTGAGGATATTAGTTATGGATTATGGGGATTTATTACAAAGCATTTTGTTAATAGCCATGCCAATTGCCAACCGATGAATACTATTATATATTGCCTTCTTTGCCTAAGCCTTCCCATGAAATATTATTATATACATTAGCTAAGCTGTGTGTATGGCATACTAAATGTGCTGTGCTTGTGATGTACATTCACAGATCCCGCTGTCATGTGCCTGTGTTTGAGGATAAAATGTTTCTCTTTGGGGGTTTGTGGTGAGGAGCATAGTACTGAAGTGTAGATTATTAGGCATGTCATTGGCATTGCCAGTACACTAAATCTGTATCCTGCATAGCCAGAAAATACTGCTAAACAGGCCTCTTACTTAGCATATTGACTAAGAAGGCCACTTATCACAGCTGAAATTTCTATCTAATGTTGGAGGTTGTTGAACCAGGGTCCCTTGGAAGCGGTCTGGGTTGGCATTAATTCTCCCAGTGTGTGTGAAGCCACTGTGCTGACCTTTCACTCATGTTGGTTAGTGAATTTTTCTCCTTTAATACCAGGAATAAATTACATGGTGTTAAAGTTGAGATCTCAGCTTGAAAACCCAATAGAAAGCTTGTACTGATGAACCTGGTTGTTCAATGAGGTGTTCGTCTGAGTCATTCTTTCTCCCCCTCCATATCTTCCTCATTCTTGTTTTGAATGGGCTTGCCATTCAATATCAGTTTTAAGATGTAGCTGAAAATAATCCAGCTCCTCTGTGGGGCAGAGATGGGGGGAGATAGAGAGAATTGCATTAGAGAACAGACTGGGTGCTGAAGGACTTTATTACTGAGTGGCACCATTGCATTTACACTTCTGTAATAACTAAGAGCCAAGCTGGAGAGAAGAACACTTGCAGCTTACATTGACTTCAACGGGAGTTGAAGGTGCTCAGCCCTTCTCAGGATCTGACCCTAACTGTGTAGCCATGTGGAAGAAACAGTTGTTGACAACTGGAGCTTTTCCACCATCCCCACCCTTTGTGCGTCTGTATTTATCTAGCTTCTCCCTGCCTTCCTCTCCTGCCTTATTTGAGTCATTAAGAAGGGTGTAAGCCATTCCCCTCACTAGACAGCTGTACATTTTGGGCTTGATGACCCTGATCCTCCTGGTGCTCAGCCTATCTCCTTTCAATTGTTTCATCAGCTGCGTGACTGTCGGCTCACACCTGACAAGTGACAAGTCTCAGACTCCTGCTGACTAGATAATCAAAGTCTTGTCAGAGCTGTCAATATCCTGCAGATAGGAGAGGACAAAGGGAGGAAAGGTTTCTACAGAAACCACTGCCTTAAAAAAATACTGTCAATTCTTCTTATAGAAATCACCTGTTTGTTTCAAAACATTATATATTACTGAAAATGATTCCGTAGAACAAGCATATAAGTGGAATGAGCACAGAAGCCTTTAATGACATAACCTCTCCAAATCCCTAGTGCTCCGTATGTTTTGTTAGAAATTGTTTTGAATCCCTGATCAAAGGAAAAATGTAACATTCAGCAGTCATTTAACCTCGCTGAAGAATGTGAGGATGATCATTTCAAGCATAACAGTAATTATTCTTTGATAAGAAAAATACACAGCTTTAAAGCAAAGAATGTACAAAAATGCCCTAGTCTAATATTGTAGGCCAATGGTATTTATGATCCTTTGAAATTTTGGAACTTTTTCAAATCTGGATTTGATTTAAAATGTTAATTAAACCACAGGGCCAAATTCTGTCTTTAGTTATAGCACTGTAAATCTGCAGTAACCTCACAGAAGACAATGCATTTCATCTGGATTTCATTGGTACAAGTGAGTGCAACATTTGGCACTCAATTATTGATTTTTTTTTAAATGAGGCTAAAGAACTATGTAGGTTCTATTCTATATGGGTTCTTACACTGCACTCATCAATGTAATATCTGAGCACCTTCCAGCAGTGCATTAAGCAACATCATTAACATCTGTCATGTGGTTGTTCTCTCATTCTCTCCCCATGGGGGAAAGTGTGTGCAGTGGAGTGTGTTTTGGCATTTTTATTTTATACACACATATCACTATACGTTTATGTTACCAAAGGCAAGGTCAGAGGAATATGCCTTGCACTTAGAATGGAAGGTGGTGAGGTTTGTAGTGGTCCTAAATTCCTGGGGGAGTTCATTCCTCAGCCTCAGACTGCCCCTCCCCAAGAAAGCATTGTTTCCCCTCCCCTATTGTAGAAACTTCCATTGTTCCAGAGGAGTGAAGTCTTCATCCCAGATGCCCTGGTACATTTTCTGTTAAAATAATATTACTGTTAAAGTATTGTGGTTTTGAAACTATGCAATGGTCATGTATTCTGTACATGCTGACTTCAATAGACAGATTTTAATCCAGTGTTTATTTTATTAGCAAAACACATTACCTTTGATTTGAAAACCAGCTACTTCTGGAGAACAACGACATATTACTTTTTACAACTGGGAGTCCCATTCAGCAATGACATCAGAAGAAAGGGAGCTGAAACATGCCTACTTGCTATTTGGAATACTTTGTCTGCCCTGGCATCAGGTATACAATAGTGTGTTTAGTAAAGAGAGACAGCTTGGCACACTTGGCAAAACAAGGAGTCTCTCTCCAAGCAGAGTTTCAGTCAGTGTTCTATACTTGCTGGTCTTTAGTTCCACTTCATGATAGGCCAGTATTCCGGATAGGGGCCTCACTCCATCAACCACTTTCCAGTCTCCTGTGTGCATCACAAGATCCTGTTTCCCCAGCTTCCAGTCTATTTCTTTGCTATTAGGAATGAGTTTCTCAGACATTAAAAATTGTAGAGACGGTTGGGCTAAATTGAGAGTATTGAGGCTGTCAAAGTTTTAGGCCCCAGTGAAAAAGGCAGGAAGTCCCTGAAGGCAGAGATTGCTGGATTTCCAACATAGTACTCTGGTGCACCTTTTGTTTTGTTTTATTTGCTGGGGTTAGGATCTTCTTCAGAGGAGTACCCCATCCATTCTAGGCAGTCAGAAGCCCTGGTGTCCGTGAGTGATGGAACCTCAGGCTTATTTGTGAAGAGCTCATGTCCTGTTACCTGAGCTGCTGAGGCAGTGAGGAAGGCTGGAGTGGGGAAGATGCTCCTACCCAGATAACCCCTGGTGGATCCTTGGGATTGCAAGCCTTTGTGTCAAGCCAGCAAATCTTCCTTTGTGGGGAAAGGGCAGTCAAGAGACCCTACAGACAAGCTGTGCCCTTGCTCTACCTGGTGTTGATCTTCTGTTGCTGTCTATAGTCAAGAGTCAGGGGTTGGGGGGAGGAACTGAGGAGGGCAGATGGCCTGAGAAGTGGTGGCAGATTGTACCTCAAGCATTTAGCTAAAGGGGAACAGAGTCAGGGTCAGCTGTGAAATAGTTGGCTCTGGAAAGCTGCTGCTCTAGCTTCTTCCAACAAAGCTGAAGTAGGGGTAGGCAGAGCTGGTGAGAAATACAGCATGGGAACCTATATCTGAAGCATTATCATAGCCATCTCAGTTGCAGGTGGTGATGCCTCTGTGTAGCAGTTGCAAGTAGGTGAAATAAACTTTTGAGGCACTGAGCCAAGCCCTGTTTATGTTTGAAGCAGACCATACATTCCCAGGTACAAAGGTCTTAGAGCCTTTCATTGACATTACTATTTAAAGTGATACTCAGTTGTGAAAAATAATGTTATATATAAACCATTTGATGCTGCTGCAGATAATGTACATTGATATATTAATGCAACATATGTAATACCACTGCTTAACTCAACGAGGTATACTTAAATTTACTGGTATGTAAATTAAATAACATAGCAAATACTTATTTTCTAATAGTTTTTAAACCTTGATAAATACCATTTAAGCAATCTGATTGTTTTTAATTAGCATACAATGCATGTCCTGATACATCTAGATTAAATACATAATTAGGTATATTTAAAGCACTTAATTTAAAGTATTATTTAAACAATAGTTTTCTTATTAGGAGTGAGTTTATTTGTTAGTCAAATGCCAGTTAAAGTGCAGAGTGGGTGGAAAAGAAGAGTTAGATGTATTACTTGAAAAAAGCAGTAGACAAAGTAGGTGGTAGAGAGTAAACACAGAAACTGGTTGAATTAATATCAGTATTATCTGTTCATTTCTAATTTTATCCATCTGTCTGAATGAAAAGATTGAAGGAGAAGAAAAAGTCCAGGAGGTTGATTCTGCTCTTTTTGACATAGTCGGACCCTAGTTTAGTTCTGCCTGATTTATATTGATAGAAATGAGAAGAGAATCGGACTCCAAGTTTGCAATAACACACTAAACATTATTGGACAAATGCAAGCCACTTGATGAATCAGCTGAGTTCATGTTATTAGGAGCTGTGTGTGAACCTGATTGATTCATTTCATAATGCTGTCCATGAACTGAACCCAGCCGTTTGGCTTGCAGAGCTGGAAGCAAATCAACCCCTATTTGCTTGCTAGCAGATCTATGTTCAAATGCACTTGCACCTTGAAGGGAAATATGAAACCCCTATAGCTATCCCCTCCAGAATCAATAAGACATAGTGCTTCTCCTTATTGCTTACCTAATATGCCTTGCGTACAGGAGTAGAAATTGTAGGGGGAGAGCCAGGGAGGCCAACTAGGGTGAGGGTGGGTTTGCTAACTTATCAGATGTGCAAACAACCTCAGTCCACCCTTTGCTGAACTTTCACAAGCATGGGCTGAAGTTTGGAAATGCTCAGATCTCAGATTCCAGGCCCAGTTCAAGTGGGTCAATGAAAATATTTTGCAAGACTCTGTACAACACCTGAGCTGCATGATGTCCAGACTTGACTAAAACCAAAGTATCAAAGAGATTCCACTCTGACAAGAGTGAGGAGATGCTACTCCATTCAAAGCACCTTCCTTCCAACAGAGTTTCATCCGTACATTGGTTATATCTGTAGCATTAGTAGCCTGTTATTCTCAAATTGTTATACATTTTGTCATTTAAAAATTGATAGTGGAGGTGATGTGATACATGAATGTGAGCTTACAAACATGATATACAAGTGTACTTAAAGCTAGTGTATAACAGCAGGTAAAGATCACACTAAGAAAGCCAGGCTTAGGACCACTTTGCAAGAGAAGAATGTGGCAAAGCCACCCTAACAGACCCAAGTGTGGGACTCATCAACATCATTGTTAATTGCAAATAAATAGTACTCATTATTAGCACCAGTGCAAGAGAAGAATTGGGTCCAATATATTTAACAGCAATTGTATATCTTGAACAGTCTTAGGAAATTCCAAGGGGAGTGACTAGACATTGCAAGTTACAGCACATGGTAACATGGGACCGTTAAATATTTTGAACTCTTGAAATGCCGAGGTGAAGACTAAAACTGCAAGATAATGGGCAGGAAACTTCTTGTTTCCAGTTAATTTAGTTTTATAACAGATGAAAATAAGTAAGTTATGATACAATCATTATTTCTACAGCATCTGTCATATTATAAAGAACTTTACAAGCATGTATGGTTAGTGTGCTAGTGTACCAATGGTTTTTCCTGGTTAGTCTGAACCATTCACTTGTGCGTCACAGGCCCTATACGGGCTAACACTTAATGGAAATTCTCCTTTAGCTCAAATGACAAGAACCTCTATATACTTGCTGTTATGATATTCCAAGGAATCACAGAATCCTGGGTGGCTATGGATTTTACATTGTTAAAGACATCTGGAATGTTTTCAGAAAGGAGAGGGATAAACAATAAAGTTTGATGCTTTACAACAAAGGGGAAGAAAAGTAAAACTTAGTCCTATCCATACTTCATTTAGTTATCTGTCCCTAATTCTTCTCAGTCAGGCTTTTTGCTGAAGAAACCCATCTATGCTCTGCCAAGCCAAGAGACGTTGTCTGGTTTCATGTTTATTCCTGGACAGATGCTTTATCCTAATTAAAATTAGGTCTATCACTTAATATTATTTTTTGTCCTTTTTTTATGGTTCATCTGATCGCACCCAGTGACCAGAGGGCACATACTGCAACACTTAGTTTAATGTCTTACTTCATGTGCTACCACTTTAAGACCCTTCCCCCAAGCCACATTCACAGCTGAGTTGCTGGGTATCAGGACCTTCTCTGTTGCTGGGCTTCAGACAGCTGCAAGATCAATGTTTTTGCTAGTGGTACAAACTAAACATAAATAGTTATGTTATATACCTAACTCCCTTCTGTGAGTGTTTTATGGAAAGTGATCTTTATTCTGCTGTAGGTGAGTGAGATTAGAGATTGTTTTTCTAATGTACATGTAAAATATACAGTCATTTAGAGATTGAAACATTAGAATGAAAATAGGAAGTTTGTTAACAAATTTCCTCTTTTGGCTATGAGTAACAAGATCATCTAGACGTAGGATAGTATTAAATATACATACTCCAAGCACAATTTTTAAAAATTTAAGGGTTATTCTCTAATTTCAAAATGAAAGGACTGTAGCTGGAGTTTTGCATTCACTTGCAATAAAGCAAATGATACTTTTTTAATGTTGTAAAGACTAGGCATAGTTTTTATATATAGTACATACGCCTTATATTGCAAATGCATAAAGGTATGAATTACATTGGTTATCAAATAATTGCATTAAGTTTTAGTAGTCTGTCTTTTCTGAGGAAGCGGTTACTCTCTCTCACTCTCAAGGTATTTATCCTCTTACAGTCTCTAACTTGCCTTATTTTACAAAAATAAGGCCTGTGGAACTTTTCCAGATAATTCTCAATGAATTTAGTCTGAAGTGTTTTGTAGAATCATCACATCTAGAGAGGAAAAAAGCCTTGTTAGAACAGCTACTCTACCCCCTCTCGCTGTCTGTTAAACGTTGTTTATACTGTTTTTTTCCATTACTTTGTCCTGTCCTGCTTGAAATAACCAAATTTATTCAGGAGGAAATGTGGACAGGAGTCAAGAGGGTTGGATTCTATTCCTGTGTGTGACCTTGGGCACATTGCTTCACAACCCTGTGTCTCAGTTTCAATGATACTTACCTGCCTTCATAAAGCATTTTGAGATGTATGAATGGAAAATGCTGGACAAGACCTGGATAAAATTAGTCAAATACTGAACCCCCCTCCCCCCCCCCCCCCAGGCCGAAAAATTGGTAATCTTAAAGTAATTTTCATTTTAAAGTGTTCAACACAGACCCATTTCTTGTGGTTTCAAATTTGCAACTTTTTAGGATTTTTTATTCAATATTTTTATTGAAAATATTATTGAAATAGTTGTTGGAAATTTTTCATTTACCAAAAAAGTCTATCAACATTATGATTACATATTTTATTAGAAATCCACAATCTTTCTCAAAAAAATAAGTTGACAATACTTTAAAAAAATTATTTAAGAAAGGCCATTGTTAATGAAAAACATTTTTATTCAGAAAAAATCATCCAAATGTTATTGGGCTTTCACCATTTCCGTAGGGTCATTGTTTCAGACATGTGATATGAAATATTTCTCTAATGCTGCTAATACTGAGAATAACGCACTTAATGTAGTCCCTTTTCAGATTCTTCTTGTATAATATCGTTACCCTCTGTCCTTCCCCCTCCATGGCAATACTGCACTCCCCTTTATTTTTTATATCTCAGACAGGACTGTAAAAGTTTCAGAGCTGATTCTGACTAAAGTTGATGCTGACATAGCCTGAATTCACTGCTAATGACGCATAAAATGGAATCCTGAAAAGTGGGGGTTACATGCCTGCAAAATGAGCCGTGCTTATGTTCACAGATCCCTGCAGGTAGGCCGTGGCCTAGATCCATAAAGGGACTTAGGTACCTAACTGCCATTTGAGGTGCCTAAATCCAAAATGTAGATCTGTAAAGCTCTGCCTAACCCTGTAGATGCCTAAATTTCTGCCATATAGTTTGCTAGGCGCCTAACTTTGATTGGTGAGCATGCACACTGCCACCTAAATTATGACACCCGGACACCTATCCCACACGTAATCCTTGGCAATATATTCAAACTAGGCATTGCCCTGTCTATCTGGCCTGCAGGGTCTGATCCGGTGTTTTCAGAGGCCTCTGACCAGCTCGGGTCTCATGCAAAACGGCACAGGAGGAGGAGATGCTGCTGCCCCCTCATTAACCTTTAACTCCATGGTTAGAGCACTCATCCATGATGTGGGAGGCCAGGGTTAAATTCCACCCCCCTACCTGAAGTTGAGCTAGGACTTGCACTTAGCTCACCCACGTTGCACGAGAGTGACCTAACCACTGAGATACAGAGTTTTCTGAGACAGAGCTTTCTCTATCTCTCCTGTTGAAGTTGTTCCATGTTATATAAATAAGGAACTGTCACTGGAACGGGGACTTGAAATTTGGGCTCCCGCATCCCAGGTGCATGCCCTAACTTCTGGGCTCTTCCTCTGGCCACTGAATATTTAATTACAATCCACTGGAGATAATGGATGCAAACAAGAACATTGCCCAGTGCCAGAACACTACAAGGGAAACCACACCTAAAACGGGAAAAGGTCTGTTTCCCCCCTGCAAATGTGCACAGTTAAAACGCCATGTTCTGACATTCTGCAGGCATGCACGCTTAAGTGACCACCGTGCAAACTTATCCATAGGTTTTTCAACAGACCAACAAAGGCAGATGTGGTGACTATCATGTCATGCACTAACACCCCTGTGCAGACTTGGGTTGAATAGATGTAGCTGAGACCATAATTTGGGCCACTTTGTCATCTTAGTCAATTGTGAGAACTCTGTCCCAAGACATTTTGTTGGATGTGTTGACTTCTGGCAGCTTAGTAGATCCGGGATCTTGCTGCTATCTAAGTTGATGGATCTGCTTCAAAACCAATGGACTTTGTCTCCTAGCTGAGAAAAGTTTGTATCATCAAAGTGAAACTGTTTATGCATCTTCAGCCTCTGCTCTTGCTTCGGCTCAGTGTTGCTACTGCTGCTACTAGAGCTGAGTGAATAATTCACAATGAATAATGTGTCCAATGAATTTAGCCTTTTTTTCCTGTGAATTTGGCTGAAGCAGATTTCAGTAGAAAATGAGTGAATATTTATGAAGCATTTTTTCCCATATTTGCCCACCTCTGGCTTGGTAATTCTCCTAATAATCACTGATCTGTTTGAGGAACAGAAAATCCTGTCCCAGTGTAATATAATAGGAAATGAGATGGCAGGTTCCAGATGACACCAGCTGTCATCACTTTTCCAAATTGTTTCCCTTATAACTCTTAATAGACCCATGCCCACAGGTGTAGCTTACTGACTACTGCACAATTACAAGGCAATCTGAATTCATACACCCAACCAGTTTGTTTGCTTCCCCAATCCAACATTGCCTATCCTATCCCCTGCACTTTTCTGATGATGTGGTTGTCATCCACTGTTATCGGGGTGGAGGATATTATAGTAAACTTTCTCCTTTGAATATAATTTTGGATAATAGTTCCAAACATGTTAGTGTTTGTTGCATTGCCTCTCACCTTCTGGCACTTGCTTCAACTTGCCCGGATGGCTTCCTGGCTCAATGGGCTCTAGGGAATGTTCATTCTCCTAGTCTCCTGGGTTCTTGTGCTCTTGCCAGAGTAACTTAGAGTAGATAGCTTTTTTTCTCTTAATTATTTAATGGTTTTTACCTGTATTTTTATTATGCTCAGGGGTAAGTGGTGCTACTTATCAATTAACACCTCTTCTCCTTTCATCCCTTCTCTTGTTGCACAGTATTATTTAGATAGGCGTTTGGGTCATGACTCATTACAAAAATCCGTATTTAATATTTCCTTAATACAGAATCTAAATGATTTTGGTAATCTATGTAGAGATTATGTGTAATACAATTAATTGATATAAGTGGTTTCAATTCTCCTTAATATGACAAATCTCTAGTGTGAAATATTCTGAGTTAATGATCAACATAAAATAGAGTTCATTTTTAATGCAAGTACTAAATTTGAATTAATTTGTAGTAAGAGCAGAGTTATTAAACTGTATTATATATATTATACACACACACACACATTCTTTTGTTTTTTGAAAATCATTTACATGTAAGAGATAAGATGATATGGTTGGTATCTTTCTATCAAACTTCATTTTACGTATTTACTATTGGTACAGATATGTTTTAGAATTCTTCTAAGGTTGATCTACTCTTTCTTTTGTTACTCCGTCTACTCCAACATGCATTTGCACTGAAAATTAGCATTTTAATTTACATTGCTCTAAGTCTATTGGCTTCAGTGGGACATAGGCCAGTTTACAACAGCCAAGGATGTGACCTGTTGTCTACATCTCAGAATCCAAAAGAGTTCACTATAGTATCATGTTGGACAAGAACCTGTCAGATAAGTCCACATTCAGATGTAAAATCTCTAGTAAAGTGCAACAGACATACTATTTGAAAACCTACAGGATGTCACTGACTAATCTACATTGAGCAGAGTATTAATGCAAGCAAGAGATTGCATTCAGGGCAAGAATGTTAGTAGGGTATTAACATAAAACTATGTACCATTATCGTGGTCTCAGTTTCTTAGATTTAATGTGCGTGATGTAGTCTAGTATTACTATTAACTTTATAGCAGTGAGATAAGAGACCAATTTTCCTACAAAAGCATTTAAGATGGGGAAAAATATTAGGATAAGTGCCAAACTAAATTTGAATATTCTTTAAACGGTGGACAAGATGGCAAAAGCAACTTTTTTCTGTACCTTTTTTCTTTCTGTTGGAACCCATAGTTAATAAGAACTTGTCTACAGGAACAATTAGTTCACAGCAAGCTGGTGTGTGAATCTACCCTGCACTGGCCTGGCATGAACAAACTGTCCATGTGGACCTCGCTGACACATGCTAACAGTTTGTTTGCGCTTTAATCTACCCCACTTAAGATGCAATGCAGTTTGATGATAACCTTACAGAGTTCTAGGTATATGTAGTTCATAAATATTTCCATTTTGGAATCCTTGCTATAAATGATGGCAGAGCTTATAATCCCCTTTTCCCGCCATGGAGCATGACTGAGGGCCAGCAGGATTTAAGATGGGTTTGTCCCCATTGCTTTTCAAGGAGAAAAAATGTAGGGCTAAATTTCAATATCTTTCAACGTATCATTTGTGATAGAGTAAGCCCATTACAAGGATACTGTATAACCAAGAACTTGCAGAGAACGACATATTGGTTTGGGATACATTTTAAAACAGACGAAAGAATGTCATTGTCTTCTAAACTAGGAGATGGAGAGATATTTATTTTTGAGCGTCAGAGGGTCTTGCAAATCACAGACAGTAAAAACAAAAAATTAAAACTACCGAAAAGTATTTGACAATATCCCTTTTTAATGTTAATTTAAAAAGAATATTTATGGCTTAGTAAAATTGAGACAAGGTCTTTTCATTGTTAATGTTTTCGAGCATACATAGTATACAATGTATTACAACAACCAACATAAAAAACCTTGTTCAAAGTCTGTTTAAGTTAATGGAAATTTTATTTTACTTGAAGTTTTATTTACTTGATTTTACTTTATTTTGATTTACTTTATTTTATTTTACTGGAAGTTTTATTTACTTGAGTGGGCTATGGATCTGACTCCATAGCTATAAGAGATGAAAATACTGCATTAATTTTTAAAAACCTGCTCAATGGCCAAATTGTAAGGATCTGATTTTCTAAACCTCTAGTGCAGTGGGGGGGGGGGGGGGGAGGGGTAATAAAGACATAAAGACTTGTGTGCTTAATTAGCACATACATAGTGCCTGCAATTGCACAAAGAAATGAGCATGTATACATGAGATGTTGTACCGGGTTAGTAACTGCTTTCTGATCAAATACTTTTTTTCTTTGTTTTTAATTTTTGCATTATTTTATTTTAATGGCTGTTTCTCTTGCAATGTGACTGATGTAATTATAACTGGATAGAGAGTCCCAGATACTAAAATCAGCTGAAGTGTATATCAGAAGTCACAAGGTTAACATCCTAACTTAGAGGATTTGGCCTATCCTTAATTGAAGTGGGGGTCCTCAGCAATGAAGCTTCCCCCATTAGAAGTGAATGGCTTCCCCCATTAGAAGTGATTTTCAGTTGGAAATCTATATTCTGTCATACTTAATTATGCATCTTACTGATCAAAAGAGAACTTGGTGGCATCTTGACATGGAGAAGCCTGCATCTGTTCTAAATCCTGCCCCTTCTAAGCGGAATCATTGCCAAACACTGGGAAGATTGCTTAGCTGGGTACAAAAGATGCTGTAGCCAAGCCAAAAAAAGGAAAGGAATCCTGATTTTCTTTGAATGAGCTTAATTTACTGGGTGAAAGAAAGTAATTGAATTACATGCAGTAAAATAAGCTCCTGTGTTTTTGAGAAAAATATAGACAAATAGCATCTAGTAAAAGAAACAAACAAAAACAACAACAACAACAAAAACTTCGAATGACAGGAGAATACTTGACAAACACAAGGCTCCCAAGCTTGCCAAAATACCTCTGATCTGCTTTCCCACTCCTCTGAAAATGAATATTACTAGGTGTATTTTAGACTATTGTATTACTCTTTTGTTTGCTATTGTAGCAAAAGGCTCAGGCCTAAATCAAACAAGCACATAAGCATGTGCTTAATGTTAAGCGTGTGAGTAGTTTCATTTGAAATCAGCGAGAATTCTCATTTGCTTATGTGCTTTGCTGAACTAGAACTTCAAAGCAGGTTCAAAGGAACCCTAGCTGTGGTTTGAATTCCCATGTCAATAAATAGCCAAGTGTCTGTGGAGGAGGATTTCTAAAAAATGCATGGTTTTTTTTTCCTTTTCTTTTAAATGAACAAAGTAAGAGCAAACATACCGCTTATACTCTTTTATCTTCAGATTGTGGTATTCTGGATATTCCTGTGTATCATGGGCCTCTAAAGCCCCGGGTAATCACTGGGAATCTTTCCGTTGACTTCAAAGGGCTTTAGTTCTGGCTCTATAAGAGAAAGTCCTTGGGACATTTCCTTTCCATTTGGGAAGGGAAAAATAATTTTATATTTTGTGTGTGTTTCATTTGATAAGGACCCAGTTTTAACACCAGTAGCCAGACACAGTTCCAACTCTATGGCCGTACATTTTTAAGGGGTCATAGTTTCACATGATTGTTAATCTGTGAATTGTATTTTACCATTTTGGAATAAGATAACTGCTGGCTTGGTTTTTTTCCCTACAAAGTTTATTATTTCAAATGATTTAACTTAATTATAGAAATCAGTAGTGGCAAAGACTTCATAGGTCATCTGGCACTTCCCTCCCCTCCCACAAATCCTCACCAGAGTGCAGGGAGGGAACACATGAGGTAAGTCTAGAAAACTCCCTGCCACCAATCTTCACATGCCCAAATCTAGGGGCTGTTAGAAAGAACGCCCCACCAATCTCAACTGCTGTCGTGGCACTTAAAGAGAGGAGCTGCTTTGGTAGCGGGTCCCTTTTGCCTGAGCATAATTGTAGCTGTCCATGCATCTTTGATTGAAGATAACCAATGCATAGCTATATTATAACCCCATCTTTTACTTTGGGATAATGTTCATAGGTCTGATTTTCAGAGGTGATGAGTACCTCAGAGTACTTGTAGAAATTAGGTGTCATGTACCCAACACACAGTTTAAATGCACTGTGTCTGCCTAAATCACTGTATGCTTGACCATCTCAGCATATCTATTTTAGCTTTCTCTCTCTTCACATGCGTATTCCACAGAGCAGTTTGAAAATCTGGCTCATTGTAATTCTGGTTAGTTGCTGAGAAAACTTATCAGGCGCAGTAATCTATTGTGTTTCCATACTTTATATTAATATCAGAGGGTCTGATAATTGTTCTCTATTCTGACAGTGGGGCAACTTGAAATGGCTACTCTTTCAAGTACAAAAGCAGTCAACCTGTGACACACATCTGTAGGTGAGGTGCTATGTGGATGGTAGTAAAACATGTTTTCTTTATAGTACAGACTGCTCTAATGTATGTTACTTTCTCTTAGTTTTATTTTTAAAAAGGATTAAAATAAATAGTGAAATTTTACGCCTAATATATGCTTTCCAATGACTGAAATAATTTTAGGAAATTCTAAAATCTATTATAAAGAATAGCCATGTCAAAAAAATGGTGTTTTGGTGCCAGCAAAAAGCTCCTTTCAATCTGCATTTCATCTGCCGTTTTGTTGCCCAATCACCCAGTTTTGTGAGATCCTTTTGTAGCTCTTTGCAGTCTGCTTGGAACTTAACTATCTTGAGTAGTTTTGTAACATCTGCAAATTTTGCCACCTCACTGTTTACCCCTTTTTCCAGATCATTTATGATATGTTGAATAGGACTGGGCCCAGTACAGACCCCTGGGGGACACCACTATTTACCTCTCTCCAAGGCACACACAAGCTTTACAATCTTCTATTGCCAACCATTTCATGTCCAGTGTGTCAATCCAGCCTAGTTATATTCTACTTTTAGATATTTGAGTTTTAGAAGCCCACTTTTTATAAATCACTGAATAACATAATAATTTATACATTTATAACAGGGCACTTCTAATGTACATTGTTAACTAAAAATAAAATCATGGCATTTATCAGAAGTTTTCCTTTATCTTTTAAAAACAGATGCCCAATATGACTGAGAAAATAATACCCTAAAGTTTAAGACTGGTTAGTAAACACAGTCCCTAGTGTCTACTATTGATCTTTTGCTATTTTAATGCATTTTTACTGACCGACATGTCCTGTGGTAAAGAATATTGCCTAAATTAGTTATCTGATTGGTTCTTTTGATTAATGATGGGACTGTGCTTCATTACACATGACAACATGATCAGAATAATCACTACGGCCATAGAAGCTGGGACTGGCATTTTTTATTCCTTCATTTTTAAAGTTCATTTATAAAATTATTTAATGTATACGTCCGAAGTTGTAATTTATTTACATGACACTTTTTTCGATGGGAACTGTTGTACTGTGTCACAAATGGCTAAGAAAACAAGGTAAACTAGATGTACAAATCAATGTCTTCTGGCTCAAGGGAAAAAAAACCATAATCAAGATTCAAGAGCTGACCTTGTCCAAAGTCCAACTTGTCACACAACAAACACTGAAGTGCCCAACAAATCATTAGGATCAGCAGGATGTGTTCAAAGGAATTTTTAAATCATATTACTTCTTTCTTGAGTTTTTACTTAAATTTCAAAACTCAAGTGTGTTGTGTGTGAAATCTGACACTGAGAACTGAAAGCTTTTATGTGCCCACAAACCAGACACAATGCAGGATGACAAGTGTCTGATTCTGGCTGATATAATTCCACCATGACCTGAGCAAGACATCTCTGCTGAGAACTGAGAGAACTCTTTGCCTGTTTGCTTGTTCACTGATTGGCCTAGGAAAAGCTTTGAGACCTGACTTACAGCATTTCTCACGTACTGCTGCTGTTTACGGGAAACTGCACCAGGAGCATCAACCTCTGAACTGATGAAGGTTTGCAAACAAGTCCCGGTAGCTAAGGGTATGTGTACACTACGGAATTAGGTCGAATTTATAGAAGTCGTTTTTTTAGAAATCGGTTTTATATATTCAAGTGTGTGTGTCCCCACAGAAATGCTCTAAGTGCATTAACTCGGCGGAGTGCTTCCACAGTACCGAGGCAAGCGTCGACTTCCGGAGCGTTGCACTGTGGGTAGCTATCCCACAGTTCCCGCAGTCTCCGGCCAATCAGTGAACAAGCAAACATAATCACCTCCCATTCGGTCCATGCTGGAGCTCTTTTGTGATTCTGGGACTCCATCATGGTTACCTCTGCTGATGAGCTCTGCATGGTCACCTGCAGCTTGTCACACTGACCAAACAGGAAATGAGATTCAAAAGTTCGCGGTTCTTTTCCTGTCTACCTGGCCAGTGCATCTGAGTTGAGAGCGCTGTCCAGAGCGGTCACAATGGAGCACTCTGGGATAGCTCCCGGAGGCCAATATCGTCGAATTGTGTCCACAGTACCCCAAATTCAACCTGGTAAGGCCGATTTAAGCGCTAATCCACTTGTCAGGGGTGGAGTAAGGAAATCGATTTTAAGAGCCCTTTAAGTCGAAATAAAGGGCTTCATCGTGTGGACGGGTGCAGGTTTACATCGATTTAATGCTGCTAAATTTGACCTAAAGTCCTAGTGTAGACCACGGCTAAGAGGACACTTGATTAAATGTCAGTGCCATCCTAGAAAAATACTGATTGTTCTGGCTTAGCTGTGCCCTTGCTACTGCAACACTAAGCCACATTTGACTGTGACTGTTCGGAGCACCATCTTCTCGCTGAGCTAACTGCGATAGTTTAGAGCACTTTTACCCACTTTAAGGTTCTTGATTACTTTTCAGTAGGTAATTCTGGGATTCATCTGTTTGAATTTGTAAGGATATGCATCCCACCTTACGTCATGTTGATGAATGTTTCAAAACTTTAAATGGCAATGCCACATTTAATGTTTTTTGAAAAATGTTTAAATGGTGTCATGCACAGAATAAATGGCAGCTTTCATTTTCTTTCTTCAGAAATTCCTGCCAGCCTGTTTACGTGATGTTAACAGACATTTTAGCATTTGCCAGTGGAATAATTTGAAGAGTTGGACATTTGCCATATAATGGTTACCTTTCTGTGGAAAGTGTGGAAACAAGTATGTGTATATAGTATTCACACACACATATATTTTATACTTATTTCCAAACAAAATTTGTTTGCTGTTATGGTTGCAGAACTATATTTTCCATCAACACTGTCTCAGAGAGTGGTGAAAGCTAAGAATTAAGGAAATGCCACCATTTTATCCAGTCTTATACTAACTAACTACAAATTCAGAAACATTCTTGCTGACCAGCCCCCAAACAACCTTCACTGTATTAGTTTCATCTGCTATCTAAATATTGCATTTGAAAACTTAGTAGGCCTCCATATTTCCCATTTAGGGAATTGAAAATGTTATTGATATGTATTTGTATTTTGATGGCACCTGGGGATCCCAGTCTTGGATTAAGTATGAGATATTGTATGGAATGTCACTTGCATTATATCCATCAATTTGCATACTGAATGAGGCCCAGATTCAGAAATTTATTACATTTGGGCAGACTCTTGACTAACCTTAGTGTGACTCAATGTGGGTACAGCAGTATTTCCACTCAAAATGAATTGCAGGATCAAGGCTGAGATTTGTTCTGTATAACAGATGTGCTGGTTTACCATGATGCCAAGAATGCTGCTTCCAGGGAAGGGCATGGTTTTATGAAGTTATGTTAAAATTAGGATATGTTCATATACTAGTTTTGTGCTCACTATATTTGTCCAATTTGTGGTGTTATAGGATTTTTTGGCTATTGGGAAGAGATTACTGTTGTCTGAAATTTGTTTAGTCTGATTTCTCATGTTATGTAAAGTTGTATAAAAGGCTGGATTTGTCATACTCTTTACATGGATAAGAGTAGGGCATTAATCCTTGGGTGGGGGTGATGAAAGAGAATTGTATGATGAATAGATAAGTTACCTTTACATTTCTTAATAGCTGGGGCTATTTTGTTATTGGTATGTTAAGCACTATCAGAAGTCAACAAAACATCAGCAAATACTTAAGAGCTTCACTGAATCAGGACCCGTTTTGATAAGTGTTGTAAGCTACTGTATAGGTCCCTATGTTTTAATGTTCAGATATGCATGAAATATTTAAGAACTCTGCCATTTCTATGTTGTACTTAAACAGCAAAGTAAGTTTGTTAATGCCAGATGTGTAAATAAAAGGGATGTATATGATTTTTTTTCTGGAATTGATGAATAAATGGTGTCTAGGATGTTTCTTTGATTCCAAATTAAGAAATGATCCATATTTCTATTCAAAATCTATTTTATATCAATATAAAGAGGTAATTTGTAACTGCAATGTTTCAGGTATCTGGGTTCCAGAATGTAGGAAAATGGGGAAATGGAGGATGAAATTAGAGCTAAGATAATAAATACCTGACTCAAGTGGAAAGAGATAAGTGGTGTAGTATGTGACAGGAAGATACCAATAAGATTAAAAGGGAAAGTCTATAAAACAGTGGTCCATCCAGTTTTAATGTATGGTGTTGAATGTTGGGCAACAAAGTAGAAACATCAGCAAATGATCTGTTCCACAGAAATGCAAATGTTGAGATGGATGAATGGTGTAAGCAAGAAAGTCCAGTGAGGAATATGCGTGTTAGAGACATGCTCAACGTAACACTCATCGATGAAAAAATGAGGGGGTACCGGCTCAGAGGATTTAATCATGCAAAGCTCCATCCTGACAACTGTGTGAGTAAGAAGGACCCATAGATCAAGAATGAAAGAAAAAGACAGAGGCTGACCCAAAAAGAAGTGGTGGGATCTCATAAAGGGAGACCTGTTTGCATGTGGTATGATAGAGGTTATGGCATTGACCAGAGCACTGTGAAGGACTCAAATAGTTTATAAAGCAGTCTCTTTGATGGCCTTAATGCAAGGAAGAAGAAGAAAACAGGTTTATAAACAATAAATATATGTATGAAGGTAAAACTTTAAAAGCATATCAGTGGGCGTGGTGATGCAGAGCTTGTTGTATTGTGTTGCATCCTGATATACTCGATATGATTAGATAGCATGTAAGATCATGTGGAATATGCAAGTTATATGTTAATATGATTAAATGACTACTGAATTGCCCAATGCAATTGATTGAAATGTACAACAACTTTGTGTTGAAACTGAAAGAAATTATTACCTCGAGGCTGCCAAATCCATGATACAACTTTGCATTTACAATAATGTGTGCCTTATTTAGCATTCAAAAACTCTGTGTATCTCTGTGTGTGTATGTATACACACACACACAGACACACACGCTCTTTAATGAAGTAAAATTAGTCCATTAAGGAGAGACTCGTTAGAACTGAAAAATGTAATAATCTGCTCTACATAGGGATTTTAACTGTTGGTCTGAGGATTTTAGTTCGTTTTTTGTTCAGAATACATATTTGTTTTTAAGAAAAAGAAGTACAAAACATCTATATTATTTTATTATTTGTTTCTTTACCCTAAAACTAAAATGATTTGATTTAAGTGTGTGATGCTTTTTACTTGTATTTTAAAGCCTCACGTAGTACTATACAGTATATTAAAATGCATACTTATGTCTCTTCCTTTCATTGGACAGCTACGCTAAAGCAAATAAAATCAAACACATACATTCCCATTCAGTGGTTTTACAAACTGTAAGTGATGGGAGGAAAAAGCCGCAGTCATTTCACTGACTTCTAGTATTGACAACAGCAGAAGTAAAAAAAATTAGAAAACAAATCCCTTTTTAAATAAAATAAAGTAAAAGAGCTACATTGCTTGGAGGAAATGCTAATTGAAAATACCTTGCTAATGCTAGCTAGTCACAGGAAGGAAACATTAAGTTATTATTTTTAATAATGTTTACAAGTATATCTAGCCATTTCCAGCCAGTGAAAAATGTTAGCCTTGGAAAAATGTGGCACTGCTACTTTTCACTGGTGATGCTGCTCATCTTCTCTCTGATAGCAATCATTAATTTTATTTTTTAACCCGGTCTTCAAATGAAGACGGATGAGCAGGAGAGTTTTAAATGCAAGCTGCTTATGTTCAGAAAAATGGCTGCTAGATTACAGATCACAGCGCCTGATCTGAGTCCAGTTACTGTTTGGAAAGGGGGAGAGAAAAAACAAACAAACATTAGGTGAGCGACAAATTGGCAAGCCTTCTAAGAACAGCTAACAGTGCGTTTGTGTGTGTTTCCGGAGTGTGATGGGGGGAAGGCCTGCACAAGGCTACAGCAATCTGATTCATTCTCTAATTGCTATGGAGACTTACAGATACTATTATTGTTAATTGCTTTTGATAATTTTAACATTCATTTCTCATTAACACTCCTCTTAGTGTTAGAGATCAAAATGCCTATTATAAATCACGTACTTGGTAACATTGCCTGCATCCTTAAGAACAATATTTTTTTTCTTTTAATGTCATTTGAGTTGTATTTTTAGTCATGTCAATTAGCCTGATTTAATTTCTGCTACTTTAAGTCACAGTTTTTAGCATCTTACAGCTTTACCTTGTCTTCCACCGATGCAGACTCACTAGATTTCCTCTTAGCTATGCTAAAACTCCCAATGCCAAAGTTTTCTAACTTGATCCCCACCACACAAAGCAACCCATAATTGACAGTCCTGATATGCTTCCTTTCCATTATATGGTGCTTGACAGGAGGTGCTGGTCATGCAGTGCTTCAAGAAAGAAAGAAAGACAGCATGGGCTAGTTGATTAGGCACTGCACTGGGAGTTGGGATCTGGCCTATAGTCTGGCTCTGCTACTGATTCATTGCATGACCTTTCCCAGGCCACCTAACCTCTCTCTCTTAGTTTCTGCAGCTGTAAAACAGGGATATTACGCACCTACCTCACAGGGCTGTTTGTTTCTAAAGGGCTTGGCCAACATAAAGCACTTTGTAAAAGCTATTATGAACTATTGGAAGGAGGCACCATGGGAATTGGTACAATGGTTTATGGGTTGACTCTGTTGTCTGCGAAGGATCATTTGGAAGTGATGGAGCAAGTACACTTCAATAGAAGATCAAAGGCAAGTAATGAGACTAGTTCATAACCCCCACAAGGCAACTGCTGGCAGCGCAAGGGTTGAGAATCAGTGGCCTATATGTAAAGTTTCCAACTTTCTAATCATACAAAACGGAACACCCCTGCCCACCCCTTCTTCGAGGCCCCTCCCCCTGCTCTCTCCATCCCCCCTCCCTCACTCAATTTCACCGGACTGGAGCAGGAGGTTGGGATGTGGGGGGGTCTGGGCTGGGGGTGTGGGCTCCAGGTGTGACAGAAATAAGGGGTTCAGGGTGTGGGAGAGGGCTCCAGGCTGGGGCAGGGGGTTGGGGTACAGGTGGGGTGAAGGCTCCAGCTGGGGGTATGGGCTCTGGGGTGGGGCGGGGGATGAGGGGGTTGGGGTGCAAGAGGGGGCTCAGGGCTGGGGCAGGGGGTTCGGCTGTGTGGGGGGTGCAGGCTCTGGGAGGGAATTTGGATGCGGGAGGGGACTTCGGGCTGGGCTGTGGGTGCGGGGTCCCGTCAGCACTTACCACGGCTCCCAGGAAGGGGCCACCAGGTTCTGGCAGCCCCTAGGCGCATGGGTGGCCAGGGAGGCTCCTTGCACTGCCATCCATCTGCAGCTGCCGCCCCCGCAGCTCCCATTGGTCACAGTTCCTGGCCAGTAGGAGCTGCAGAGCTGGCACTCAGGGCGGGGGCAGTGCGTGGAGCCTCCCTGGCCACCCATGTGCTTAGGGGCTGCAGGGACCTGGCGGATGCTTCCAGGAGCCACACAGAGCCAGAGCAGGCAGGGAGCCTGCCTTAGCCCCGGGGCCTCTGCTGTGCCACCAAATGGACTTTTAATGGCCCAGTCGGTGGTGCCGACCAGAGCCGCCAGGGTCCCTTTTCAGCCGGGTGTTTGGTCGAAAACCAGATGCCTGGCAACCGTACCTATATGGCATGTTATACATGTTACTGCTTACATCAGTTGTGAGAACCAGCAGCATTTGGCTCATGAGGACAGTTTGATATGGACATTTTAAGAACAGTTTAAAACAGTCCATTGTTTGTGTGAAAGCCAGAAAACACTTAAATCCTGATTTGGATTTGGAGCAGTACCTCTATGAAGGTATAGCCAGAGTGGGACAAAGATGTCTTTAAGACACCTTTAAGGTGAATTTAAGACATGTTTGTTCCTCCCAAATTCTGACATAAGTGAGAGCAGCCCCAGGAGTTGCTCTATGTCAGCGACTGAGAAAAGGGGGACTGTGCATATAGGTCATATAAGGCCCTTCTGCCGGCTCAGAGACACGTGGGGAATCCCACCCCTCCACACAGCAGAAATATTCCTTTGAGGTCAGTTTTGCAGCCTCTTTCTAGTGAGCTAAGTGTTAATTGGTGTGCTCTGCAGCAGTACCTGGAGCTGCCTCACAGTGCTTTCCACAGGAAGATACCCTGGAAATCCTTTTTTCTCATATCAAACAAATCCCTGCAAAAGGTCCCTAATGTTGCTGGTGACATTTAGTGTCAGATTTTCAAAAAGTCTTTTTATTTCTGCATCTCCAGTTTTGTACTCACATATCCAGGTAGGGTGATGTCCAAACATCAATATTTTCATGCACAATTATTTGTGCAGGCAGGTGTACAGTCACAGTTAAGTGAGGCCCTGCTTCAAAATCAGGCCCACAGTAAATGCATGTACATGGAGTAGGGTTATCTATTAGATAGGGTTCTGAGAAGGCTTACTTGCTTGTTTATAAAGCAGTTTTAAAATGCTCATATGAAAGACGCTATGTAAGCAATATAGCAAAGAAGCAATGTTTTTCCTCCGTTATCCCAGCAGCACTGATAACTTGAGCTGAGCTCAAAAACTGATGGGCTGTTCTTTTTGCATAGCAAGATTGGATATAGTTTAGTCTCATAAAGCAAGATCGTTTCAGAACAGCCTTGTCAAGTTTCTTAATATCTCTCTGGATGTCTGGCTACTGAAAGTAGGAAGACAGATTTAGGCATGTGTGATTACTAATATAGGAAAGGATTACATTCTAATGGTCTGTCCATGCCCCCCGCCCCCCTTCTGCAGGAGAGTATTTTAGCCAAACCTAGTTCATTTAGAAAGAAAATTACCAAACCAAAAACTCTTGCAGGTTGAAACTTTGTTGATCCAATTTTTATGGTGAAGATGAGGAAAGAGCTGGGCCAGTTCACCCACAATTCGCAAATGGTGAGAGTAAAGGAAGACAAACTTGGTGGGAGAAAGGGTCTAACAAAGGCCTTCAAAGTAAAAATGATGTTACAGGGTAAAGGTGGGCAGAAGGTGCCAGCTGTCTGACAAAAGAAATATCATTACTCACCATTAAGGACACTGCAGGTACTTAGTATAGTTAAGGGTGGACATTCTGAAATTTCTTTTAAGATAGCTGATATAGCTTTTATCTTGCCTGTGGTTTTTGCTTTTATGCAGTTAGGGCCCAACTGCAAGCCCTCCCTGTCCGTCCCCCCCCCCCCCCCCCCCCCCGCCCCACAATAAAACACCTTTGTATCATTGCTAAAAGGGAGGCTGCATAAATACACTATCATCTCTCCAGGATGGGATAAAAATTGCAATGGGCATTCTGCAGTGCTCCTGGGTCATAGATCTCCCTCCAAACTCTGCTCTCATCCTTGCCTGCATACCTTACTGAAAGGCCAGTATTACTCATGGCTAGACATACATTTGTTTAAAAAAAACTATGAAGATAGAAAGTTTATCTGTGAGTTTCAGTGGCAGAAATTTTATAGTGATCATCACTCTGACTACAGGATGTTTCTTACATTTTACAAGTGTAGCAATGATTGAAACAGAATAGAGAAAAATTGGTGTAAAAACAGGACTACGGAGATTAAACAGGTTGAGAGTTGTCTGGCAGCTCCAAATACTACAGAGAAGTATAGCTCTAGAGTGCAGCAAATTTCATCTTTGAACAGGTTTATTGTTTTATCAGTTTTTTGTTTAAGAAGGGTTTCATTATATATAACATTGAGGTAATGTTTTGCATAGCAGATTTATTCAACAGGTTTATTCTTTTAATAACTCATATTGCATTTCACCATTTGGTATGTGGGGTCTTATTCATTAGACAAGTTTATTACTTTATCAAGTAAGAATTTTAAAAAGTTTTACTAATAATACACAATGTGTTAAGATTTATGGGCAGCACATTATTCTATTAGGATTTTTAGCCTTTTACTAGGCACTAGAGAGGTATGATGCAAGTCAGTTGCATCGTTACCATGGAGCAATGTAAGCTACACAGTTACTACATAGCAATGCTTCTGAAAACAATGGTAATTACATTGTACCTCATATTCTCTTTCAATAGCTGTAACATATCTCCCTTTGCTGCCCCAGTGTTTTAAAAACACTGAAAGTCCAAATACAATGACCCTGACTAAATTGCTGTTGTAAATTAGAACAACAAAGTAAGATAAAAAGCAATATTGGCATTGGCAATAAACTGGAATTGTGTGATAGTTTGATACACATTATCTAACTCTAGGCCATAGGTTGATCAGAATCACAGAGCTTGGATTGGTAGGGGCATGGCCATGTTTGACATCTCCACAAGTTCTGTAAAGTAATGACATAGGATTGAGTAACACTGACTAAGCAATCCTCAAATCATTTTTACAAGGTCCATCTTCCAAAGGGAATAGCATGAAAATTCAGGCAGCTGTCACCAGTTTGTAGCTCCTGTTTAGGAGCATAGATAAAAGTAGCTCTGGGCACTGAATTATCTTGCACTTTTAGGTTTGTACCCATCTTTCTACTTCTATGTGGAGCAGAGGAGGATTCACATTTTTAAAAAAATCTTCAGCTACTGTGAACTTTATTATTATTTGTCCTTCTGTAACATGTATAGCAAATACAGTAGAATCTGATTTGCTCTAAGAACAAGGAAGATCCATTGTAGATTTTCATATGTTGTGAACTAGCAATTAAGAAGGTGCACAAACATGCACACAGAGCACGTAATCTGTATTGCAGAGTGTACTTTGTTCATGTGGTATAAATTTAGTTAAAACTATTTATATTTCATACTGATCCCCTTCTCCTGAAATCTTTACTAATGTAAAGTGTCCTGAGTCATGGGATTAATCTAGTTGAATTCAGTAGGATTACTCATATGGGAGGAACATGAAGAATTGAACGCTATATTAGTAAAGTTACTGTTGCATCTATTGTCAAATAATGAAGTCTTCATAATATAATGTGCTTTGGCTTTCTGCTACTAAATCTTCACTGAGCAGTGGGAGGCTGCCATTTTTCTGGGGAAATTACTGGGCATATGAAGAAAGTGAGAATTATTGAGGTTCTGGTGTATAGTAGATATTTTCACAAACTTGTGAAACCATTATTTTTGGACTTATGATTTAATAATAGATGTATCTTTTAATTGTAAAAACTGTGTTTAGCTATTTTATAATAGAAGTTCTTATTTTTAAAGAATTGCTTTAATGTACTGACTTCTAATTGATAGACTAAAAACTTCAAAGGAATCTATCTGTCTATTTATTGGTTGGTTGTATTCTTTGGGTACATGAGCTGTTTTAATTAAAGGACCTAAACAAATAATTTCTAAAGATTAACTGTGCCATTTGGCACAGCCCCTGGCTCCTCCAAACATACCAAGTTCTTTTGGTAGCACTCAACTGATTAAATAAAGAAAAGGTTCTGACTTATGGAAAGAACAGCTAGTATATTCAGAAAAGATACTGACACTTTGGGTGAAATTCTGACTCCATTGACTTCAGTGTAGCCAGGATTTCACTCAATGGCAAGATTCCAATTGACTTCAGTAGGGTCAAGATTTCACCTTTTGATCTTAATTCCTGCTTTCTTCCATTCATATTTGAGGTGAGGAAAGTAATGTGTTCTGCCCTGCAGTCTGACCCCTCCTGATTGGATACAGTAAGGAAGGATATTTTATCTTGTATTTTGTGTCTCAGTGGAACTCAGTCTACTTTCACTTGCACGGATTTAATTTTGTTGATTTGCAGAGGAATTACTCCTAGATTCCAATGGTTTAAGTGAGGGAAGAATCAGGACCAATATCTTGAACATTAACTTTATTTCAATATGCTTTTTTGTGAATTTAATTCTCTGCACTTTGAAAAAGTGACATGTGGGAGAGATGAACCCACCAGGAGTTCATCAGCCAATTGTGAACTTTTGCTCCACACTTCAAAAAAAGTGTTGTTCATCTCATGCCAAATGACAGTTCTGGCTGTGTAGGTTCTTTGTGGACCTCATGTATTCCTTTTAAGGGCAGGTCTGTGTGTGACTAGATCCGTGTTCTTGTTACTAAGCAATCCCATGCTGTAGAATTCCAACATGGCATTGACAGCTGATGCCAGTTGTTGACACTGTTGATTCTTATTAATCCAGTTGATTTTCACCTCTTCCTGTATCATGATGTATGTGGATGACTTACTTGAAGCTATCGGTACATCCAAAGCATGCAAGGATCTATCAGACTACCTCCCTTGGATTTAAGGTCTTATGGTGGCAGCATGCAACGTTATAGCTGCACTGTCACCAGTCTGGTTGTACTCGATGTTGCTGTATAACCTTCTCTACTACACTACAAAATTGCTCTATGGAGATGATCCATTAAGAATCACAATCAAGCTTGAATGTTTGAATAACCTTTGAAATTATTGACAAATCAGCCCCAATGGGCTGCCTAGGAGCCTAATGTAGAGCAAAAGATCGATGATAATACTGCGGAGACAGGATCCAGACTGCAGCAGTGAGGGGATCTGTCATATGATTTTTGCATGCTGCCACTAGAGCAGAAGTACAACAGGGATAATATGCCATATTGGTGCTACTGTCTCACCTCTCATGCCACAAGGGATAGGACAGTCTGACCAGGTGTTATATTTGCAACTAGGGCTGGGCTTCTTTTGAAGTTTTGATTAACTCAAATTGGCAGGTTCAGGTCACCCTGGCGTTGCAACACATTGGGGTCTTCCTTCAGGCAGTGAGGCTTGTATGAACTCGAAACTTCAACCGCTATGCAAAACTCCATGTGAACCCTGAAAAATCAACAATAGTATAATGATATCTAGTCTGTCTCTCAAGATTCTTTTATGGCCTTCAGCATCATGCTATCTGAGCACCCTACAGTCTTTTTTATCCTTGAAGCACCCCAAAAGTATCTCCATTTTATAGATTGGGACCTGGGGGACAGGTAGATTAAGTGATTTGCCCAAGATCATAAAAAAGTCTGACACTGCCAGGAATAAAACCTAGGTCTACCTAATCTAAGTTGAGTGCCCTATCTGCTTGATCATCCTTCCTCCCTACTCCTCTCATCAGAAACTAGGACCTTTCTCTTTCCTTTAGGCATCTCCACAACTCTTCCTTCTGATCCTACAGAGTGTGGCCAGCTAGCCTATTTTCTTTCATCCCCTTTCTTAATCTGGGTGGGTTTTCTTAATCTGGGATGTTTGAAGCTAGGTGTCTTTGGCCTGGGTTTGTGTTTCTTTGTGAAAGCTTCACACATCCGTAATAACTTTATAATTAATAATACAACTTCTTTATTAACAGCATCTCTCCTCCTGTAAACAGGGCAATTGAGTAAAGTTTATTCATAATGCTCCAGTGTTTGGTGGAGACTACAGTAAAGTTCAAAGAGCCATTATTTTCATTTCCCCAATAAATGTATTCCACCTGCATCTATTTAGCACAATAGTGACCTCTAATGGCTGGTTAGATTAATGATATCTCAGGAGAAGTATATCTGGCATTAATTCTTATTTAAAGTAGAAGTATGGATCTGTAGCAGGTGTTGCCCCCTTCATGATGAGCACACCTTTAGAAAGGTCAGCTCTTGGAAAGATCTGATAATCTGTTCCTTTTCCCTTATGCTGGATAAAGGCACCTGACCTTTCAGTTATCCTAATTTCTGTTCCTTTTTTCTACCATCCTGCCTATTATTTATTGAAGCTGAATGGATCTTGGTTTTTTTAATAGTTTCTAAAAGAAGTGACCAAAGGCAGTGATGATGCAAATTAATATTCAGGTTACCTCGATATTTCATAAGGCATCATATCTCTGTAGAGTAATACCTTTTGTGTAAAACTTGAATGGCAGTGTCATGTAATAGTGTCACATTTTGTGTTACACAACTCACTGAAGTTCTTGGTGGTGGATCTATTAATTTTTTGCGGGGGTGAGGGGGGGTAGAGATTGCACCCTAATTCTTAGAGCCAGAGCTAGCTCTAGCCTTGACAAGTATTAGGCTTGCCCAGAAGCAGCCGTAACTTGCCCCATTAATGTATGATCCTTAATGGACACCATATTGGTAGAGGCTAGAACAGATCTGCTGACCCACTCTCTATTCCCTATACTGAGTAAGGGTGCAGGGGTGGCACAGCAGATGCAGGGCCCAGGGCTGTTGCATCTCTGTCAGCAGGGAATTTTTCTGCTGACCATTTGTTGTATGTAGCCCCTTTGTGCCTCCCCAAAGATGCAAAGGGGCTGGATCTGATCAGGGAATCTAGCTCAGAATGTAGAAGATAACTTAAATGTCAAGATTGATACATTTATTTTGCAGGCAGGGATTGCAGGGGGACATAAGCCTATTCCAATCCCAGGAGGCATGAGGACAGGAAACCAATGGGACCCAGAGAGAGGAGATGTGAAATGAATGCCTAGTCCACCTTATCTTCCCCTTGGCCTTAACTGCCTATCTGATTGAGTGCAGTGCCTCAAGGACTCCAGAATACCCCGAGATCTGTCAGGGCTGAGGACTGTGCAAACAGAACACAAAAGCCAGAAGCAGGTGGAAAGAAATGAAGACAAGGTCAGGTTCCTTCAAAATTGCTTTGATTAAAGTAACACACTTAATTGGGGGGGCTTATTTTTTACACATTAAAAATAATGTTCATAAATCTTGTAGCAACCAGTGAGAAACTTGGACAGGAATAGAACAGGGTTGGGTAATGGGGTGAAATGGAGTGCACAATACCAAGAGGGAAGGGCAGTGGAGGGCAAGGAACCAAGTAGGAGGGGAAAATAGATCAACGGAGGTAGGAGACAAGGTGCAGTAGAAGGTAGATTGGACCAATGCTGGAGAAGGACAGGGAGGACTGAAAGAAAATGGGAAAGGCTCGAGGAATTGTAGGAGAGTCGAGAGAACTAGAGAGAGCAGAAGGCAAAAGAAAGTGAAGAGCATATTCTGACTCTATTGTATTTAGGCACAGCAATTATCACCCTAGGTTTCAGGCTGGAGCAGCACACAAGTCTCTCTTCAGTTGAACTGCCCTCTCTTTCCTGCAATCAAATTTGTTCTGAGGTTTGTCTGTTTCTAAAGGGGAAACTTTTTTGTTTTCCAGATGAATTTTTTATTTGAAGAATGACACTGTTTGAGACACTCCTTTTCCCACAGAAATTTGGAAGTTGGTTTGTTTGTGTTGCTTGGTGGGGTTCTACCCCACGGCACTTGGCACCCAGGTTATTGTCCAAATCTTACTTTGCCTTTCATCTGAAAGTATAAACACACCACCACAAACATAAACTGCAGTTTGAGCTGGCGTCCCTCCCCAGGCAGTTGGGCTGCTTGGGCTCTCTCTAAACTTGCAGCTACCATGTCTTGTTCTCTTGAGAGACTCTTCAACTTTCGATATAAGACCAATCTGGTCTGGTGTCTGAGTGAGCAGAGTAGGTCTGTATATCCACACAGGATCCCAGTATCTGTTACCTTTTGCCATTTGTTTTTTTTTTTTTTTAAATAGGTTTTCCAGCATGATTGTTCATTTTAAAGGGGTATTATTTGACAACATACTTTTTCCCAAGTGGGAAACTTTATTTCATTGAGTTCATTCTAGCTAGGTTTTTTTTTTAATTTGTCATCACAGCAAAGTGTCTTCTCCTGCAACAACAGATTAAGTTCCTGCTCTATCCACTCATGCTAGAATCAGCATCCAAATGACCAAACTAACTACATTGGTATCCTTCCCTATTCCAGCACTTGAATCATTCCATCATCACTTGTTTCAGCTCTGAAGCTACCTGGACATTTACCTGCTCCAACCTTTCCTTCTTCTTGTGAACTCTTGTGCCTGGGGTACCCTATTCAGATGCTGCTTCGGAACCAGCATCCAAGCTGCCTGATCCTGACCCTCAATGCCCATCTGCAAATATCAGAATTAGTGACTAAGCCGTCAGGGATTTACAGGGTCTAGGCTATGCCTTTGCCTTTAAACAAGTTAAACAAACTAGAGTGAACCAAATTTAAAATGTTCTGCTGGGAAAAACATATGACCAATAGCTGGGAGTACTCCTTTAGTGCACCAGACCCCATGGGGATAACTTTTCCACAAGGCAGACCATGCAGCTCCCACAACTTCTGACTGGGTCTTTGGGCTCCAGCAACCCCTATTTCTCACCATGGCTCCCAACAGCGAAGCCAACTGTGATTAAACACCTGAGAGAGGCTTTTCTTTCTTGGAAGCAGTGCAAACAGTGAGCATCTGTAGTGATGCAGGTTTCAAAACACGGTAGCATTTATTAGTTTCCTGGAATGCAGCAATGGAGAGACATGCTAGTATGGGAAAGGTAAGCGTAGAGACAGTCCATTTTGAATGTAGGTGGTGGGGAGGAAGCCATGGCCCAAGCCACGCTCTCCCGAGATCCAAGTTCTCTCTCTCTCTGTTTCTGTGTCTTCCATTCCAGCATCAGCCCTAAGATACAGTTACCTGACACCTCTTGCCTTTGTTCTCCAGGTTCGGGCTTTTTGCTCTGCTTCCCTGCACAGAGGTGGGGGGAAATAACTTGCTGTAGGAATTAATGTTCGGCCACTAAGGTCCCCATTGTCTCTTTATGGTCTTCCATTCCAGTCAGACCTAGTGACTTTGTACCCCAAACACCTAGCCCTTCTCCCCGTTGTCCCAGGGAGAAAATTAATGGGTAGCAATACCTAGGGGGAGGTACAGGATCCTGCATCTTGATCATAAACAGTTATCAGTTTTTACCAAATTACCAAAAATTACCTGGTCAGGGATTGAGGCTGCTGTACATGCATATAACAAAAAGCTGAACCCTGATCTTACAATCTAACTATAAGGCAAGAGACCACCATTATTTTCGTCCTATGGCTGATGTAAAGGTAGAGCAACAACTGTAATTTTATATTTAGATTGTTAAGCCAGACAATTGCGTGATTGTAACACAACTCGTGTTAAGCCAGAGTGTATTGCTGTAATGCCTCCTTGATATATGTGAATTGGACATTAAGTTGTTATATGTTCCATGGTCTGTTCTGGCTGACCACAGTCGCACACTGAAGACTCTTCAACTTTCCATTTGTGCAGCAAGTATCTGCAACTGCCATGATTTGTGTGGATACAATTTAGGATTGCCCATAAGCTTCAGGGGAGGTCAAAGCCAGAGATCTTCTGCATGGGGTCTTTCACAAGGCATGTTTTTGTTTGTTTGGTGACTTCTTGTGAACCACAGTAAACATGACAGATAGGCGGAGAACAAAGTGATGGAAACTATCTGACGTATTTGGGGGTGAAGTGAGTGGGAGTTTGGGTCAGCAGCATAGTGACAAAGCTGGGGATATAAGCAAAGAATTCTTTAAAGTGGTGGAAATACTTTCAGATCACAGCCAAGGAGGCAATCACAACATGAATGCAGAGCTGGTATAGAACTTCTAAAGAGGAACTAAAAGCTTGATCCTGCAACATTGAAGCTACTGGAAGTTTGCCATTGGTTTCAGTGGGAGCAGGACTGAGCCCTAGTAGAAGAGTTGATATTTGTATTTAGTTTGACCAAATCAGTTCTAATGAGACTGAGGGAAATGGATTCAGTTATATCAGCAGAACTTGCTCTTGGACCCCGTGGGAGCTCTATTTGAACTAGGTTTGGGGGAATAACTTGGCTCAGAATTATGGGATCCAGCATGAGACTTATCAAGCATTTGGTGAGAAGGAGGTGGAGAATGATCTAAAATGTAGATGACAAGCAAAGCTATTCAAAAATATCTAATTAGGTGCATTGGTCAGGAAATAACTGCTACGTTTATTAAAGTCAATCACAATTCAGAGTTTGTGAGTGTGATAGCAGATGAAACCGTAGACTGGGGTGGGAAGGGAAGGGAACAAAAGATCCTTCGCTGAAGGTATTCACACAATAATGTCAAGAGAAGACTTCCTCCAGTTTACAGAAGTGCATTTTATGCCTGGAAGAGGAGTAAGAGAGAAAATGCTGATCAAGTTACAAGCCATACGGGTGGATTTCAATGGACCTACGTGTATGGGTTCTGATGGAACTAGTGCAATGAGCAGTGGATGCTTTTCTGAAGCGCAGGCACTCCTTTTTAGTCAATA
This sequence comes from Caretta caretta, assembly GCF_965140235.1. NCBI lineage: Eukaryota > Metazoa > Chordata > Testudines > Cheloniidae > Caretta > Caretta caretta. The sequence goes on from NC_134217.1 coordinate 22,051,884, forward strand.
CATTAATCCAGGGGTTCTCAAACTTCATTACACTGCAATCCCCTTCTGACAACAAAAATTACTACATGATCCCAGGATGGGGTCCTGAAGTCTGAGCCCGCCCAAGCTCTGCCGCCCCGGGAGAGGGGAACAAAGCCAAAGCCCTGTCACCTGAGCCCCACTGCCCAGGGCTGAAGTCCTCAGGCTTCGGCTTCAGCCCTGGAAGGTAGGGCTTGGGCATCGGCCCTGGGCCCCAGCAAGTCTAAGCCAACCCTGATGACCCCATTTTAGGATCCTGACCCACAGTTTGAGAACTGCTGCTCTAATCCAACAACCAGAAATGGTATCTGCTGCCAAGGAAAGAGAATTGTGACTGGGCGTGTTTTCAGGAGGCACAGCCTTGATCCCAGTTCAGCTCAGAATCAAGGAATGATGACATATCTAGTACCCAGAGACCCACAGACTGCATTGCATACTGGGCAAGGGGGCAGGGAAATTAAGGTGCTCCTATTTGTTTTGTGAGAGTGACATTAGGAAGGGAGAAGGACCTACAGTGGTTCTTCTTTTGAGAGAGCATGAAAAAGGGCCAGGCTATGCTATAGAGCAGGGGAAGGAATCGACTTAGGGGAAGAGACTGTGAAAAGGCAGGAGCTCTGGAATCCCAGCAGGGGAGAGACAGTAGTCAGTTATGGGTGGATCTGTGGTCTGAATAGGACCTGCAGAGAGAAGCCTAGAAAGGAGCCTGATGAAGAGTCCTAAAGACAGAGTCCTGAAGAAGCAGGAACTGTTGGGAGAGGTAATTTGTTTGTGACCTGAAGAGGCAGATGACCAAGGAATTCTTTATCCCTTAGGTTGGAGAGGGTGTAAATGACTACTGATACTGGCTCTGCATCAACAGTAATGAACTTGAATAAGGGGTTAAAGGTTAGACCTTTGGTGGAGCGAGGAGAAAGACATATCCTGGGATGACAGAACTGGAATTGGCTTCAGGCCTAGTAATGGGCACCCTCTTTTATTTAGCAGTCATAGAGAAGGTAGGAAGATGCCCCTCCCATCACTCACCTGCATCAAGGGGCAGATACTGGATCCTGGTAAGAAGAGGGGGATTTTCTTACCTGTCTAGAGAGGAAAATCACCAAACTACCCAAGATGCCAGAATGAAACTGTTGCATGGCCATGCATCCCACCACCAGAAAGGTAAGAACCCCTTACTAGACCAGAAGACCATACCTAAAACTCTGCCTCAGTATGTTCAAATAATTTTTTTCTAATATCCACATATAACTGAGGCTATTTGCTACTCGATCTATAATTATAGCTAGTGGGGAATATTCTTTTTTCTATTCTTGCTTGCTTGAAAAACTACTGGTACACTATAATGACTAATGATCTATTCAGTTGATAATATTTATTCATCAAAAGTTGATCTAAGACACAAACAACGTGATAAAATTGACCACTTTGCAAGGCAGCCAGGATCTCAAAGATCAGCTTGTGAGCACTAGATATTTGCCATTCACTGTGCTTCATTCACTATAAATTCATATAGAACATACAGGTATACATATAGAACATATGCATATAGTTCTATATATATATATATATATATATATGTATACTACTTATTGCACACTGGTCCCACCCTCATTTAAAATCCTACATGTGTTATTGATGTACTCAACTAAAAAACTAGCAATTACTAATTTAACGTCATACCTGTCCTCTGCTGTTTTTCCTAAGACCCAAATGTGGGGCAAAGGCCCACACAGGAAGAGGAAGGAAGAAGTAGTTATGGAAACCTAAATTGGGTGGGATTTATTGCTTTAATGTAACCAATATGTTCTACAGTCTCTGGTTCCTGGAACAGTGCTTCTGATATTAACCTTGCTGCTGTAATAGCAGAAAGGACCCCAGGTTTGCCTGGCATGGAGTTAAAATCTAACAGCATCCTAAGTAACCCTGGGATTCCCTCGCTACTCCTGCGACAGCGATGTTTATGTCAGAAAAATGTCTCCGGAAAATACACATGGACCTCAGTGCCAGATGCTCATAAAGTAAGGCTCATGGGTCCAAATCATTAATCAGGCAAGACTCCCATCAAAGTTATTAGGAGTTTTGCCTGAGTAAGATCTGAGGATTGCAGGATTTCACTCGACATGATTAGCACTCCTTGTAATCAGGGACAGTTGGGAGGTATCTCAGAGTGTTTATGTTTTGGTTCTTATAATGAATGTGAGATCCCTCATGTAGCTCTCTGCCATTTTGCACGTCAAACTGAAAGAATATATGCTCGTCAGGCATTAGTGTCTCAGCTTAACGACAGAAACTTCAGACAAATAAATCCATATGCCATGAAGGATTTTCCTAATGAAATGGAAGTACAGTATTGTTTACACAATATTCTTTAGACTGTTTTCAAAACAGCAAATGCTGGACATTGCTGCAATCCATAGATATCCACTAATGTGGACAGAAATTAAAATGTAATATTAAGCGGCAGGTTCTCTTAACTTTTTCCAAAGTATTCATGCAGTTGCTCTGAGCACCCCTTCTGAACTTTCCCCCTCATGGTGTTTTTTTAATTGACATTCCAGCCCTTGAAACAAGGTCTTCACTCCTTTTCTCATTTCAAGATCTTGTTTTGGGAAAGCTCTAACACCTGTCCACTGATCGCCTGCCAGTCTGCATCTGTGCCCAGCTGACAAGGCTGTCTGCTTTGACTAATGATGTGATTGATGGACAAAATAAGGAAGAACACACAAAAAAACATTTCTGTCTGGTCTGGTGTGTCAGCAAGCCTTCATCAAGTGGCTGCTGAAGGTATATTTTGCTGCATGCCTCATTACACAGTAATGGCATTCCCAGGCAAAGCTGTTTCTTTTCATGACACAAGACAGCAGGCAGCTTTATGGACTCTGGGCCTATCAAGCCTGGAGGAGAGAAGCACTAAAGAGTGGTCATTTCCAAAAGTGCCTCAAGTTGCTTTTTTGTTGTCATGAATTTAATATGGATCAACACAATATGAAATGAGCATGAGGAATTTTAGTGACTAGTCATTTTTTAAGACTGCTGTCTAAACAGCCATCAAGGAAAAAAAAAACCATTTTCTTCTACCAAACCTGTTGCAAAAAGAAGTCATCTGTCAATTTTATTACATTAAAAAAGTACACAGAGGCATATAGTCCAAACAAATGTCTGCTCCACTGCTAAACATGTGGAAAATGCCACATATCTGAAGCAAAAAACGCAATTAACTAGGCTACTGAATGCAATATTTAACAACTAAGATTCAGATGGCCCTATCTTTAAAGCTGTATGAAGAACATTCATATACACTATGTACATTAGAAGATTGTCTATTTCAGGTAACAATAATTGTGATAGCCATTAGGCACTGTGATATGAGGCTACGGTGACCAGATGTTTTGATTTTATAGGGACAGTCCTGATATTTGGGGCTTTGTCTTATGTAGGCACCTATTACCTCCCCATCCCCTGTTCTGATTTTCACACTTGCTGTCTGGTCACCCTATATGAGACTATAAAAAGGCAACCATGAACCCCACATACAGCTTGTAGCAAGGTATAAATAGGAATAATCTATTGTGTAAAGAATAAAGGGTTGAAGGAATTTACCTTCCCTTTTGTGTTGATCCAGTTCTGCTTTTTTACCCACTGTAGATTTTAAAGATGTACTGCACATTTCACTCTGCTTTATCCTTCATACAGCTTCAAGATAGCTTTCTCTATCCTGTGAAGATTTTGTATTTCCTATATGTTAAATTTGATAGTTTTCTATTTTAAAATATTTTTAGAAGGAGAAGCAGTGAAAATTCTTTAATTTTTTAACAAAAATTCCTTTTTCCCCTTCCTGACAGGATGGTCTCTTACCATGGTAAATAATTGTGAATAATCTCTGATTTTAATGAGTTGTGATTAGACAAGAAGCCCTTCTTCATGTAATAAATACTCCATGATAAATTAGAAAATGTATATGAGTTCTTTATTCCCATTTAAAGAGAGAGAAAAAACATCAATGTAAATTCTTGTTATGACAAATGTAAGAGATAATCTTTTAAAGTGCATTTAATTTACTGTAATAGTCAGAGCCACTTTATCGATGCCTAAGAGTACAGAAAAAACGAACACAGAATAATTCAAAGCAAATAAATAGCATGATTAAATTCAGCATGGCACTTACTTACAGACACAATCATATTATCCTTACATATGAGTTAAAATAATAATAATGGAAATACCATTTTTGATTTAAGAATAAGACTCCTATGTAGACATGAATAACTAATGGAAGTTGTTAAAGGCTGTTAACCTACCTTCTTGAGTCTCAATACTAAATAAGGCAATTCCAGACTCAACGGAAGAAATTCTGTTGATTTTGAAAAGTTTAAACAAAATAATTATTGTATCAACTGCAATAGGGAGCTAAATACCATCAAAATATCAAACACCTGCACATTTCCAATGAGTTCTCTTTTGAAAACCAGAAGCAGCTGGGTGGAGGAGAGGCCATTTTATCAGTAACCAATAGGTTTCTGTGCTCCACTGACCTTGAAGTCAATACCAGTGCCAAGGGCTCACTGTCTGCTGTTTCTTCTTGCATTATTGGTTTGAGAAAGATAAAAATGTCACAGATTTACTATAAATCACAATTCAGTTGGGTTTTGTTGTCTTGGTGCATTTTTTTTACTTTAGCAAAAGCTGGTCTTATTCACTTGCAATTTCTAGGCAAAGTGTACAGTAGTTAGCAGAATGTGTCTCATTGCATATCCACAGAGTTTAAATATTTTCCTTTAAAATAAGGAATCTACACATTTTCATGTATGTGTAGATTGCTGCTAATTCCTGGTGGATAGCAACTGAAGTCATGAGCACACTCTCTCCGCTACATCTGGAACACAATATGGACAAAGAGAGCGGCAGAGCTATTTTCCCACACCTCTGCTCCTGCTTCTTTTTAATCACATGGAGTCAGTAAGAGAGAGATTCAGTTGTCTAATCTCTTCTATACAATTGTTTACTGTGTCAAATTTGTTGGGGTTTTTTTGGTAAATAATCACAAAAACAACACCTAGCTTTTATATAACACTTTTTGTCTGTAGATTTCAAAGCACTTTACTATATTTCCATGCACCTACATTTTCATTTAGGTTGAGTCTTTAGAGAATGATCATCTTATCTATCTGTTCTGAAAGCATAACTAGGTATCAATGTGGGACAGAAAAGTGGCTTGAAAAATCCCTACACTTAGTCCGATTTTTGGCGAGTTGTGCCTTACGTAGTGACTTCAGGAGCCAAGGAAAACAAGAAGAATGTAACTGCAAAAATATTCTTTTATCAGCTCCTTGCTTGTAGCCCTGGCAAACAGGTTTCCAGTTTTGTGGATGCTAGCATAGGAACTCAAAGCGAGATATAACCTTAGGTTATTTTTTTCATCTTAGAGGAACCTGCCACCTATTCATATGCCTATACATGTATTGTGGCATAATTTCTTTTCCTAATCAGGTTTCTGTATCTTTCTTTCCTTCTTTTCCCACCCAAACTCTTAATAATTTTTCATGATGGTGTCTGTGTCTTCTCCTGGCTCTTCCTTCCATACTCCCTACAGATAACTGAAGGTACTTTTTACATGCTAGAATAGTTAAAGCTTGTATTTCCAGAAGAAATGTTTACTTGTTTTCTCACCATTCCTGGTAGAAATGTAGCTTCTTAAGATCACAGATTGTTCACTTGGCTTTTTTTTGATGGCATAAGTGTCATACGTTTTTGATAGGCATATATTTTTATATGATTTCCAAGGTATTTTTCCCTCCCCCACCTCTAGTGTTAGGGCTGAATCCAGGTCCCTTTGAAGTTAATAGATTCCAAGGCCAAAAGGGACCATTATGATCATCTAGGCTGACCTCCTGTATAACACAGGCCACGAAAGTTCACCAAAATAATTCCGCAAGGCAGACATTTTAGAAAAATATCCGATCTTAATTTAAAAATTGTTAGTGATGAAGAATCCACCATGACCGTTGGTAAATTGTTCCAAGGCTAATTACTCTCACCATTAAAAAATTATGCCTTATTTCCATTCTGAATTTGTGTAGCTTCCAACCATTGGTTCTTGCTATACCTTTCTCTGCAAGATTGAAGAGCCCATTATTAAATATTTGTTCCCCATGTTGTTACTTATAGATTGTTATCAAGTCATCCCTTAACCTTCTCTTTAAACTAAATAGATTGAGCTCCCTGAGTCCATCACTATAAGTCATGTTTTCTAATCCTCTATTCGCTCTTGTGGCTCTTCTCTGAACCTTCTCCCATTTATCAACATTCTTCTTGATTTGGGGGCGCCAGAACAGCGCTCAGTATTCCCATAGCAGTCACACCAGTGCCAAATACAGAGGTAAAATACCCTCTCTACTCCTACTCCAGATTCTCCTTTTTGTTCGTCCCGGGATCGCATTAGCTCTTTTAGCCAGAGCATCACACTGGGAACTCATGTTCAGCTGATTATCCACCCAAATCTTTTTCAGAGTCATTGCTTCACAGGATAGAGTCCCTCATTGTGAACATACAGCCTACATTCTTTGTTCCTAGATGTATACATTTACATTTAACATCTTAAAATACATTGTTTGCTTGCACCCAGTTTACCAAGTGATCCAAATTGCTTTGAATCAATGACCCGTCATCTTCATTATTTATCACTCCCTCAAATTTTGTGTCAGCTGCAAATTTTATCAGTGATGATTTTATGTTTTCTTCCAGGGCACTGATAAAAGTGTTAAATAGAATAGGGGCAATATCCAACCCCTGAGGGACCTACTGAAAACACAGCTGTTTGATGATGAGTCCCCATTTACAATTACATTTTGATACTTATCAGTTAGCCAATTTTTAATCCACTTAATGTGTGCCATGTTAATATATTTTATTTTTTTAATCAAAATGTTGTGTGATACCAAGTCAAATGCCTTACAAAAGTCTAAATATCTTACATCAACACTATTATCTTTATCAACCAAACTTGTTATCTCATAAAAAAATCAAATTAGTTTGATATTGTGGCATTCCCCAGGGTACAGTCTGGACTGCTGAATAGCTGTGTCTCCTCAGTTCTCTGACCTGGGATGCTTTTTTTTACCCTGCTTTACTGGTGAACAGCCTGACCAAGTAACTTGCTCCCCGCTGCACTGTATTGAGTGTTACTAACTAGCCACTTGTGAATTACACTGCAGAAGAACAGCAGCAGACTTTCCCAGACTTTCCCCCAGAAATGTGCATCTTGTATTGCCCAGCACCATGAACAATGCAAGCTCATATAAAGTCCGTCATTTCATCAATGGAAAATTATATGCACCAGCTTTGTTATCCCAAATGGAGTCTCCCACACACAAACACTGGTTAGCTAAAACAGTGAAACAAGTTTATCAACTACAGAAAGAAAAGCAAGACTACAAGTAACGACGCATAAGGTAAGGACTGGTTACAGATTTAAAAAAAAAAATCCACAAGCTAAATACCTAACTTAATAAGCTAAGTGAACATAAAAGCAAAAAGTTTCTCTCACCATAAGCTTACAGCAGTCTGTACTGGCTTACTTCAGCCAGGACTCCCTCCCCCCTGCCCCAGTTCAGTTCTTTAAGAGTTGTTGATTTCATTAGCAGAGATGGAGGGGGAGAATGAGGTCAAAGTGTCCCCCCCCTTTATATTTATTTTCTTGTGTTAGATTCGTCTTTGCTGAATCATGAGTCTTTTGTGAACATGAAGTTTGAACGGTCCTTGTGATGAAATGCAAATTTCTTGTTCATGCCTGACAGAGAATGGCCACTTAAGGAGGTGATAGTCCATTAACACCTGGTTTGGATGCCAGTATGTCTTTGTCTTTGAAAACTGGTTTGAGCCTGCTTTTCTATTCTGGAACGTATTACAGCAGTTTATACAGTAGAAAATTATAACTTTACATACAGTGTTGATACACATACTTTACCAGGACAATAATGTTCAGCAGATTATGAGTTTTCCAATGAGTTTTCCAGTTTACCTCACAAGCCATACTTTGTACAAAAAGTACTGCAGTTTTGTGAAAGTGGTGAAAATGGTGTATAGTCTGTCACAGACTGTAAACCTGTATTTATTTGCATTAATTTCATTACCCTCCTTTAGTTCTTTATTAATAGAGTACAACATCAGCTGCTTCATTATCTTGCCTGGGATCAATGTCAGGCTTACAGGCCTAAAATTACCCAGGGCATCCCATCTACTTTTTTTAAAATTGCCATATTAGCTTTCATCCAGTCTTCTGAACTTCTCCAAGACTTGTTGAAAATAAACATTAATGTCTCCTCAGCCAGCTCTTTTAAAACTCTTGAATGAAAGTTATCTGGATCAGCACATTTAAAAATGTCTGACTTTAGTAGCTTCTGTTTAACATCCTCCAGAGATGCTAATGGAATGGAAAGAGTGTTCATCATCACCATGAGAGACTATATCATCACGTTCCCCCCCCCCCAATACAGAACAGACATATTTATTGAACACTTCTGCATTATTATTTATAATTCTACCATTTCCTTCTAATAACAGACCAATGCCATTGTAAAGATGCTTTTTGTTCCTAATATATCTTAAAATTTTGTATCGTCCTTAAGTCTGTTGGCCATAGATTTCTTCTCGTGTACCTGGGCTTCCTTTATCAATTTTCTACAATTCCTAACTTCTGGTTTATATTCCTAGCTATCAACTTGGCCTTTCTCCCATTTGTTTATATATATTTACATGTCCTACCACTTCCCCCCTAAGCCAGGTTGGTTTTTAACCAGTATGACTTTCTTCCTCTAGACACTTTTTGGGCATCTGGCAAGTTGTTTTTAAATGATTCCCATTATCATTCCAATTTTTCTGGTTAAAGTCTTCCCTCATAGCTGATTTGGCTCATAATTGTTTTCAGTTTTGTGAAATTGGCCTTATTAAAGCACCAACTATATACATTATTGGTCTGGACTTCATTCTGCTTGCACATTAGAAATGTGATCAAGTGATGATCACTTGTACCTAAACTACCATTAATTTTTAGTTCTGTGATCAGTTCCTTTTTATTTGTTAGGACAAGGTCTAATAAAAACCTCCCCCGTGTTGGCTGCAACATGTTTGGAGTTAGGAAATTGCTATCTATAATGTTTATAAATTCCAAGGATGTTTTAGTACTGGCAGTATAGGAACTCCTGCATATGTCATTAAAATCGAAGTCGCCCATGATCGCACCCCCAACTCACATTGTAGGTTGGTGTTTAAGTAAGTAGTCATCCTGTTCCCTAGTGTGATGTGGTGATCTGTAGCAGACATCAGTTAGTCTCTCATCTTGAATTATATCTGTTAGGATATTGATCCATAAGAATTCAAGATCATTTTCTTCCAAGTTACCAGTAACTTGAAAACAGGTAATGCCCCTTTTGACCACTTGAACCTTTCTAAATAGGTTATAACCATTGACTTTAACATTGGAGTCATGAGACTCATCCCACGAGGTTTCAGTAATATCAATTAGATTGAATTTTTGCTCATAAATGAGTAATTCAAATTCCTCTTGTTTGTTGCCTAGGTTTTTAGCATTGGTGTATAGGCAATTCAGGATCTATTTCTCCATGTCCTTTGGTTTCTTGAATATTGTCCCATCTCTATTTTATGCTGAGTGCTCATATTTTTCCTATTTTCCCTCTCCCCTTTTGCTATTAGTTTAACCCCCTCCTGACTACTCTAGCTAACTTGTCCCTCAGGGGACTGGTTCCCCTTCTGCTGAGGTGAAGGCCATTCAAACTATACAGCCCCCATTCCCCACAGAAGGTAGACCAGTGTTGCACAAAACCAAAACTCTGCACCACTTACTAGCCAGTAATTCACTTCCAGAATCTTCTGCCTTCTGTCTTCCTTTGCTCATGGGACAGGAAGGATTTCAGGGAAGATTGCTTGGACATCCTTCTTCAGCATGCTTCTGAGTTCCCTGAAATCATCTACTAGCTGTGAGATATCCAAAAACACAGTGTCATTAATGATGGTGTGAACCATCACCAATGGATCCTGGCCCATCGGCTTCAGAAGCCCATCCAATCTTAGAGTGATATGTTGTGTCTTGGCTCTGGGAAGGTAGCATGCTGTCCTGTTGTTCACCTGTCCCTTGTAGAATGGAGACACTCATGGAGCCTTTGGATTGACCCCTTATTTATAAGGTTGCACTGTTCTAGAATTAAATACTTTCCATTCCCCTTGCAGGCAAAACTCACATTGATTTCACTGGGAATTTGACACACATGGAACTATTAGGTTGGGCCTCAAGAGTCAAATTCTGTTCTTAGAAGTATGTGTCAGACACCCACTGAAATCAGTGAAACATGCACATCTAAAGATGCAGTCTCATTGAGCTTGACAAAATGAAATTAGATATAGATCTACTAAATAGTTAGTTTTTCTTATCCAAGATGTAATCATTGTATTCTGAGCCAAATGTATCCTGAGTTCTTCGCCTTTGATATTAATTAACTGAGCAGGTGAATTGAGAGGACCAAGGCTCTGTGTGTGTGTGTGTGTGTGTGTGTGTGTGGTGACAGGATGGGAATGGAGTGAGCTCCTAACGCAACCGCATTGGTTATGAATATTTGAATGAGAATGTCTAAAGGCAGCCAATACACAGGAGGGATTTTAATATCAACCGTTCATGTGTTCAGAAATAACTAGAATCGGTGTACAAATCCTTCTGTTCTGATTGGCCTATTAATGGCTCCCAGTCAGTCAGGGTACAAATATTTGAGTAATTAACAGCCATTGAGAAAATAACTGTACAGTTGTCTGGTAGTTACCTGTGCATTTCCATTGTATAGATGAGAGTCAAGAGTTCCAAGGAACTGTAAATTTAAAACTTTCTACTTTTTCCTTAACTCTAATTTGGGATTTAATCCTGTAACTAACCTCTCAAAAAATTCAGGCCTAAACGTTCCACTGAAACAACAAACCCAAACTTTGCAAGATCAAAAAACACAGAATCACTGAGATTTAGCATGAGCTGCGCAACAGCCAACAAACTACTGCTGTTTGCTGAAGAAATATTTTTTAAAAAATGCTTATTGCCAAATTAAGTATATCTTTGAAGATCTGGAAGTTAGGTCCCAGATTTTTATAGGTATTTAGGCGTTGCCAGTCCCAGAATCAGGAAACCCACAACCACACCCTATCTCCTCAACTGCATCCAGCATGCACACTATGTGTATTAAATAATATATCCATATTAAATATGTTAGGAATATGCAATGTATAAAGAATGCACCATATGTTATACAAAATAAGACTGAACAAGGTACATGAACAAATATTGTACAGCATATGGTGATCTAAATATTATCTTTAATCTATAAATAGGATCTGAAATATCTGATTTAAAATAAGGAAAGACGCTTAACATAATAGCAATTTAGGGGAAATTGTGTGTCATTAAAAGTTTTTGATGTCAGTGAGGCAAAATATCACTCCAATACCTAGTTTTAATATGTACTTCACAAAATAAATCATCTAATATTTTCATGGCAGGCATAGAATTTTATGATTTTTGATGATGATTGTGTATTGGGATTCATATTTTATACACAGCACTAATAACATACCATGCTCCAGAAAAAAATCTTCAAGAAACTGTATTGGTGGTGGAATTAGGCAGAAGCTAAAATTTTAGTTTAATTTAACATTTCAGGTAGATTTTACCTTTCCATTTAGAATAGCTACTGATATATTCACAAGATGGATTACTTTACATTAGATGTCTAAAATAGAATACAGTAAACTGCCTTATTTCCAGTTGTGATTGCAAGGTTGGGGAAATAATTGCTTTGCTGAATGCCAAGGAATTTAAGTTTATCCATAACTGTTTTTACTGAGATAGATGCTATGCTTCTGTTGATATCTGATGGGTGTCCAGTGCTGTTTACCATCAAACAGACAAGACCTCTGGCCCAGGTCTTGTCAACCCAAGTGAAAGTCTACCCTACGGGTATGTCCATACTGCACGCTTCTTTCAGCCGTGTGTAGAGTACATACCTGCACAGCCCCCAGCGCACAGGCATAAACAGCAGTGTAGCCAGTGAGGCATGGTTTAGGCAAGTAGAATAAATACATGCCAGCAGGGTATGTGTATGTACGTGAGCACATATTGTACACTCTCTCTACTCACCCAAGTTGTGTCTCCCCATCTATCCTGCGATTTTTTAGCAATGTAGTGTCCCACTGTCTCTGTGTGGCTGGAGCCTTTCCCCTCCGCAGAAAAAGATGCTCCCAACTGGGAAAGGCTCTGGCATGGGGGAGAAAGTGGAGAAAGGCTTGGGGCAGCTGCCATTTCCTCGCTGTCTCTCCCACCCCCCACCCCCCCGCTGCAGCCTATCCTCATTACAGTGAAAGGCTCTGGCAGTGGGGAGATGCTGAAGCCTTTCCCTGCTGCCTCCCTTTCACTGACGTGCTTAGCTACACATTGTAGCCTGCTTTTCACTGTGGCGTGTAGCTACATGTACACTATATGCCACCACCAGTGGGGTGTAGTGTAGACATAGCTTATCTGGATCACTGTCATTTGGGGCTCTGTATTGCTTATCAGTGAAAATAGCCAGGCTACTTAACTTCATAGAGTCCCATATACTGTGTGACTATTGGTAACGCCATCATGCCCCCCAAAGAACATAGAGTGGTGGTGTTCTCTGCATGGTGAACCCCACAGCAGTGATTGGAAACCCTGAGTTTCCACTCACGGATTTTCCATTGTGGGAGGGTTCCTCCACTTAGAAGTGGGGTTCAGACCCTAAAACTAGCGGATTCCTCATCCATGTCCAGGGTGAAGTATGTGTCTGGGAAGCCCCTGTTCCCACCCAGTAGGTGTGCCTTAGCCTGAAACTGAGTTGCTAGGGATTTCTCTTCCCCACCCCATCCCACTTCCCCCGGAACTAGCTTTTCCTTGGGAAGCTGCGTGTTTCAGTGGGAGTGGGTAAGTAGAATGCCTGCTCTGGCCTTCTAAAGCCCTCTGAAGGTTTTATGTTGGGGGAAATGATGTCATAGAGAAGGTAAGCATCTTGCTGCTCTTCCCCATCCCCTCCACTCCCCACCCCCTGAGCAGTACTACCAATTACTCCTGCATCTATTTAATAAATAAAATCAGTCAGAATTGGAGCTGCTGAGCTGACTTTGAGGTAGCAGAGTTGTCTCTGAAGGAAACAAAAATGTCATCTCTAGTTGTTTTAGCTCATTTTGCTCACTAAGGCCCAGGAAGTGCTTGATGAGCTGCTAGTATAAATTAGTGGGGGAACAATTATTATTGGATATTATTTGCCCTGTAAGTTCTGCACAACTAAATCAGGTAAATCCTACTTATCTGCACGTTAATTGCTCCTAACATGAATTACAGAGGGTGTGTGGAGGACAGGCAGTATGCAGGGTAGAGCGAGGATACTCTGGGTCAGACAGGGAAAGGAGTATTGGAGGTGGCAGATCTGTGCAGAGCTGCCTTCAAAGTTAAGTGAAGCTGCTGGTTCCTCTGGTGTCAGCCACTCTACTGGATCTACCCACGTCCTGACAGCAAAGCTGAGCTTCTCTCCTGCTTTGGCAAGAACTTTAGAATTTTTAAACTTCATAGAAGTGGAGCTCACCGTTGTCAGAACTTGAAGGTTTGTGACATCCCAGAGACCTTGAGTTCATTAGGCGTTTACTGGCTTATGCAAGGGAGAGCTCCTTTTTTAATGGGTTGGTGTGTATAATTCTAAAGAAATATAATGGATATTTACATGTCTGTCTCCATAATCTGAATGAAAAAACATACCTAAGCCCAGACAAGTGTTGTTGTGTAATGGCCTGATTAGGATGCAGAAGAAACCCTTCCCCTTCCCTCCTCTTACGTGTTTGATCAGCAGCCAGGCACAGTCACACATGCCCCATGGAGCACAAGACACCCCAAAGGGGCAGAGAGGGCTATGGTGCTGTTTCCTCCTAAACACAGGTTGTACATGCGAGGGCAGGGAGAGGGGTGTTTATGAGGAAGGGGTGTAGCAGCAAGTGCGCCCTCCGCATACTGTTGAGCTCTGGAAGAAAGTCTGCCTTTTGGGGCAGAATTCCTTTTGGAGTGCCCCTGGGGCAGCATAGCTCAGCACCACCGCAGTGTGGGTCTAACGTGGCATGAGCGATCCCTAAATACTTTAACATATGTATTTACCTACTGTACCTTGATGGTCCCAAGGAGTCATTGCAGTCGGTATATAGTCATGATGCTCTTTTAAAATTCCCTAAGTGCATATTTATCTGATTGAGTTAATAACATGGTCTAGCAATGTATCTGTCACACTTCCACTGAGCCTAGTTAATTCACTGGGTTCTTCCCAGTGGGTGATCTCCCTTCCTGCATGTTCTACAATACCTGACCCATAATAAGGTGAGATAAGGACGGAGTGTTGCAAACAGTATTCTGAATGCTGACCTCGCTATAACGTGCTCTTAGAAGGACTGTTTCTTACGTTCCCTTTTGGTATCAGTAACAATAAAAGTGGCAGCAGCAGCTTTAGAGACTCTATAAAAAGCGCACTGGCTTTCCGAAGTGGATTGATGGTTACTTATAGCATTAAATATCTCTAGAAAGTACATATGGGGAGAAATAGAAGAAGAAAGAATTGGTTTATATTATTAATGGAAAGAATTCATACATCCCCTTCATTATCTTAGTAATTTAAACAGTCTTGTTGTTGCAGCTCTACCAGTATTCAATAATTAAGTATGTTTTAAATGGCAATATCTTTTTTCCTATTTGTTTCCAAATGTAACAGCTTGCAACCATTTGTGTGTAGGGTTCAAAGAGTCTTTCGATGTCATGGAAATGTTACATTTACCCCCACTGTTACTTATACCTATTTAATATAGTTAACATGGGGAGTATGATAAATACCACAGTAACTTTAAGTACTTTGTGCAGTAAATACTTGATCTGCTCAAAAAATGAGGGGGTGGAGAAGAGGAGGAGGAAAAGGAAGGTTGAGGGGAAATATTGTAAAAAAATTTGAAAAAATGTCTTTTTTTTCTTCGTTTGAGTTTTACATTTTTTAAATTTTAATCAACTCCAGCTAAGTACCAAGATTTCAGTGGTGAGGCCTTCTAAAAGCTAGTTTCAAAGCTGATCCTTTTCTTTCACCATTGAATGATTTTCAGAATAAAAGGAATATTGGTAAGAAATTGGACTTCATTTCCTGGCCCTTGTCTCTGGAAATGGGTCAGGATGCCAAAGGGCAGTACCCCTGTTACCTGAGAGGAGTCAGTTTATCCATCAACTCTAGTGGCTACTGTTACATTCTTTTGGGGCCTCATTTTCAGAGATGGCCCCTGTATGTGTAGACACAAAATCATGCCCTCATGTCTTTCACCTACGGTGCATTGTGCGTAAATTTAGTAGTTACAACACTAGTCAGATATCTGCCTCAATAATATTTGTAAGTGGAATTTTTTACAGATGCAAAATCATATCCATAAAAGGAGAGATCAGGTTGCAGTCCAAATGATGCAGCTCTAACCCCTAAATTAAACTTTTAACAGAGTCAGGTCAGGGTATAATTTGAAACTGATTGTTAAATCAAAGGTCCATGGAGCAGGAATAAAATTATGCCTTTATCGGTCTCTGTTGGCTTTAAGCTGAGGAATAATATTTCTTTGAACTTTGACCTAACCAAAAAAGGGCTGTGCTGCTATTGTTAACAACATACTATCGCCAAGCGTAAATGCAACCAGAGATTCAAAATTGTGTGTTTGCAAAGCAGTATCGTAGACATCTTTTACAATGGCAGAGAATAAGATTTGACTATGTCAGAGTGGGCAGCTTTTGTCCTCAATAAGTCAGAAGTCTGTTTTCAATGTGTACATACATCTGTGATCACAAAAGTCTAAGGGCTGGGAACCTGAATTATTCTGTTTGCGAGTCAGATTTGATGTAAGGCAGACATAGTGTGTATTTCCTTACATTGTTCTACCCTTCAACTCTGACTTAGAAGGGTGATTTTATTGAGCCTTTCAGGGCCATATTTTTGAAACTGTTCAACAGCCAGCAGCTTCTATTGGGGACAATCTTTTAAAAAAACAGAATAATAAAAACATGCCTTTCTGTCTTTAACTATATAATAATTCGTGCTGTATGCTATACATTTCAATTAGCAAAACACACTGAAATGCATTGAAATTAATTGGCCATTACTTTTTTGACTGTCAATGAACCACATAGGGGAAACATTTAAAAAACAAAATCCCACAGAAAATATATACCAAGCCCTCATTTTAGGGCTAAAATCGTTGGAACAAATCCGCTAGAATTACACCTTCTCTGGCAAATGGCAGCAATTAGGATAGATGCCCTCCTCTAACTCTGAGCCATGCAGCTTGGGTGACAAATATGTCAAATTAATACATCACCAGGTATGAAAGCGCAGTTAGAATTTGACTGAGGTACTTCCAGCCTGAGAAAGGGAACGATTTATCAATGCAAACTTAATAACATCTATTTGAATCTAACTAAAAATCAATATTTCATTACCAAATTGTTAGTGAGAATGAAGAAAAATTGCGGAAGTCGGGCAGTTTGGTGGAAGAGAAGCATCAGGAGTTCAATGTGAAGACGGAATGATTCATGAGGCCAACCCAGTAGAAGGGTGAAGGAGGACGAATGCAAAAAACTTGGAGGGCCCTCTCTCTTGTGACCTTGGCAGTCAGAGAGAAAAAAAAATACAAGAAAATGAAAGTGACTGTCAACTCCCAACAGGGATAGATCACACCATAAATCAAGCATAGCCCTGAGAGAGAATAGGGGCTTAGGGTGGGGGATTTATTGTTGAGAGGGAAACAGTTGGTTAATTTAACTCTTTGAACCTTGGATGCCTTTTATTTGTACTTTAGGGGACTTCATAAAACATGTGTGAATCTTTTCTCTTTGAAACAGTTTACATAAAAATATGTCAAGAGCCGATAAATGGTGAAAGATTGCTTTCCACTGGCTAAGATTTAAAGTACAGTATCAATAAGCATTTCCTTGAGACTCAGAAAAGAGGAAAACGAGAGAATGAGGCTTCCCTGACACAAAGCTAAATCAGTTGGTCGGGAGGGCTAATCCATGAAAGGTATAGTTGTTTGTTGGTTTGGTTTGGTTTTGTTTTGTTTTTGAGATTTGGAGAAAAAGTATAGATTTAAGGACATTCATATTTCTATTACTGAAATAACGTATTAATCTTAACAGGACGCCAGAACCATTTTTTTTAAACCTAAGCTACAAGTAAAACCTATAGAGTTTTTTTTAACTATGTTCTCTGACAACGTTTTTCAGGATAAGAAAAATGACAAATATATAGGAATTTGTAACTGCCCTTTTATAATGGCTTAAGGAGAATCACAGATGATGTGAACATTACATCTGTCAACAGTAAATTAAAATATACCCTATGAGCATTTTATTTGCTGAACTGTGACACACAGCACCCCCTCTATTTTCCCATCAGACCTCTTCTGTCCTGATTGAATCTTTCTTCTACTGATGGTTAAGATGGTCTCCTTAGTGGGCCAGTTTCAGAGGCCAGTCTTTCATTTTCAGCTGGAATTGATTGAAAATAAAGTATCTGGATTTCCAAACAGATGTCTTAATGGATGCATCACTCCCTCCCATTTGGGGAAAAGCAAGCCTTCCATATCAGCACATCTACAAGATGCTCTGTGAAGCACAGTTCAGGTACATATTGGTGGAAATGTGTGAACTAGAGTCCATTTGCTTTTTTCTGTGAGTTGAAGAATGGTAGAATAAATATGACATTTTGTTTATTATTTAGACATATTAAACAGAATATTTTGAGTGTTGCTCACGCTCTTTAAGACAAGAGCTTATTATGATGTTAGCTGATCCACTTAGGCCAGTCTCTGTGGATCAGAGCTCTTCAGTTGGGGACTTATTTTCAAAGGAGCTCAGCACATAGGGCTGTCTGGCCATCATTGTCACAGTGGGAGTTACTGAGGTCTGTGCACTCTTGAAAATCTGGTCCAGTTTGCATTGTGACAATGTAGGCTGGGAATAAAGTAGCCACAAGGGTCCTTCAAAACAACTGCAGGACTGTTGGTGTGCTGAACTGCAGTGCCACCATGGGAAGATGATACTTCCAGGAATGGGAGTCACATTACCAGGCAATCAGCAGTTCTCACACTGCAAAAGCATCTTCACAAATAACATTGCAATTTATTACTGAGTAAAGAGCTTGGTTGGTTAGTTGTCTGCTTGGGGATTGTTGTTTTTTTTTATGGGGGTGGGGCTGGAGAAGGAGGTTGAAACTTTTAACAACAAAGTGAGATCACGATTATGTGCTGTCTTTGTGATTCAGAAAATGGATAAAATACCAGAGGCAAAATACTTGTGGGCCTCTGCATGTGCCTACGGTCAGTAATACCCATATTTTTTCCTATATATAGGATTCAGATCAAGACTTCACATGAAAATTTGCAGGTCTAATCAAGGTCAGAAGAACATTAAAAAAAAAAAAAACTAGAACAGGAAAAGGCCATCAGGACCAATGATTCTCTTCCTTTTTGCCTCCTGTCTTAATGCTGGAACGTGGCTCTAATTGCCATTTTTTTTATTGCTCTCACTATGTTTCACATATAATGTTTATATAAATGTGGGGTGGCGGGGAGGAGTGAAGAAACACCAGGAAATGGAATGCAATTGGAGTATGTGAGATACGGCTTTTTTCTTCTTTATCACCGTTTTCTAGCAGTACTTACAGCATGGATATTAATTTATTTTTGAGAGTGCTGCAGAAGTGTGGTCCCTTGTATTCTGTTGAAGGTTTGATGTACATTCCAGATGGCCACCATGTGATCAACCCAGCCACAGGCAAATAGGATATTTCTTTGTGTCTAGATCTTATTTCTTTGCCAAATCCATACATGTCTAATCTTTGCCCATAAGCCTCGTTCATTCATGGTTGTGTTCTTTTTTTAAGACATGTGTAACAGCTCCATACCATTCAGACTTTGCACATAGGTAATGATGATGACTGCAAACATATAAATGCTGGTTACATTGAAGACTCTGCTGAATGCAAATTATAATTATCCAAGTCACAAAAAATGTCTTTCTGACCTTTGCAGAACAACAATTCCTCTCTGAAGAAAGGTTTTAAAATTTGTATAAGATGGGGTTTCAGTGCATTGATACCATGCTGCTTTAAGACTAAATGCTTTGATTTTGTATGTGAGGAACTGTGAAACATTGCTCATGAAAGTCCACTGAGCAAAGGCCTTGTAGAATCCCTGCTTTGGTGCAAGGTTTTAATGTATATGGATGGGGTACTGTCTCTGAATATCACAAATCTTCTCCCCACCTCCAAAAAGGCAAATTTCCAATTACCCAAATTCTACATTCCAAAGTACAACACTAGAAACACCAACATAAAAACCTTCTGAATCATGATATCATTAAAGGATTTTTAAAAGCTGCCATGTAGTCATATTTACATTACCTGATAATTTCCTAATTTTCTTTCAAATCACCTCTCATCTTAATAATATGAACTGTAAAAATCGTTCTATTTCTGCAATGTGTTTTAAAAAATATGGGGGGGGGGATTAAGAAGGCTCTATGTTTTACTATTCTGTTCATAAAGTACTACAGCAATATAACTGCAGCACAGAAAAGAAACAGACACTGTAGTGTCTGAGGTATTCTGTGCCATAAACTCCCATAATAGAAACAGATGGTAAAAACGCCTTGCAAGTAAAGAAACTACTGTACATGCAGCTTTTCCCCAACATATGAAGAGATTCAGGCCTGACACATAAAGGAATACATTTGGAGTTATGCCAGCACTACTCGATAATTCAGCAGTTGGTATTAGAAATAAGAGAGCCCACAACATAGAGTTTAGAACACTTTAGAACTTCTCTGAAGCAGAACCTTTTGGAACATCTTAAAGGGTAGTTATTTTTGGCTACTCAGTGATGGGCAAAACAATCATTTTGTGGGGAACATCCCCCCCAAACTCTGTATAAACAGAGCATATTGGAAAGTTCTAAAATGTCTGTGAACCTAGATAGAGCTTGTCCAGATTTCCTTGTCTCTATTAGGTATTTATCCAAATATCTAATGTGACCCAAGGAGAGCTGTGTGGCAAAAAATCACACCTATAGTGAAACTGGCAAAGAGATTGTATTCATTTTTGGAGCCTAGCTAAAGAAATGTCACTTATTTCACCTGGCATTGTTTCACTAGTTTTGCCATGAGTGAAAGGAAATATAATGTGCGCATTGCACTGGAGGGGGAGCTGAAGGTCAGAAGTGAAATATAGCTTTCTGCAGCACTTGGTCTCAGTCTGAATGTTACCTACATTATCATCAGAGCTCACTGTCATAATGGGGAGACCTTGTCACAGGAGGGAGGTCACCTAGAAGCTGGAAGAAAAATTGGGGGAAAAATACTAAATAAGATAGACTAAAAAGAAGCAAGCCTTGTATATCTGCACTCCCAAACTTCTTTTGTGTGTTTGAGAACTGTAAATTATCAGCAAGAGACATTCTTGTCCTCTAAAAACTATGAAATTCCAGTGATGCCATGGGCTTTAGGTGCTGCTCTTCTAACTTTTTTGTAAATCTGTTATTGGTGTCTTTCCACTGGTGTGTCTGCCTTTGACCCTTATGCTTCCTTGGTGGCTGGGATTTATAAACTCCAATTCTATTTCAGTACAGCAGCTTTCTGATATTTGGGGCTGGGGAGGGAGGTGAATATCAGATTGTTTTCATTAGAAAACAGACCATGACAAATAAACTTTGCTCTGTGTCCCTGGGATGTTTCATCTAAGGATTTCAAAGAGCTTTACAAACAATCATGAGTTCATGTTGAATGTGTTGCCAAAGACAAAAAAGAAACAAACATTCCCTTGTCCTTTCCCTGGCCGCCTCACAAGCCAGTCAAACCTTGTGATCCCCTGGGTGTAAATGTAGATCTAAATTTTGTGTGAGAGAAGGCTTGTACTTTATAAAACTAGTTACAGAGCTCCGGTAAGTGTATCTCTTCTCTGTGAGAACCAGATTGCCATTAGCATTATGACTGCCTCCTCCAGTTAGGTAGATTCAGCCTGTCTGTCCATAATGTTAATAGATGTTTATACTGGTATCTAAGGGCCAGATTTATGAAGGAATTTGGGACTTAGGCACCTAAGTAACTTAAAAAGCTGGCCCTAAGTGCTTGGAGACTCGGATTGGGATAGTGTGACTCTATTCAGGTGACCTCTCCTTTGAGTTTCACAATGGACTCCCTAGCGCAGAGTTTTAAAAAAACTCACACTTAGTCACAGACTGCAAAAGATTTTGCTGCTTCTTTCACTGAAAGTTTATGTGGCTCAAACTACCTCTCTTTCACTTGAAATACATTTAGTTTAATTTCTGCCTGAGAGCCCACAGCCACGTTGTGTGTGGTTTCAGGTTTCCTAATGGAAAGTTTGAACATCTCTAGATTTAAGTTACTTTGTATTTTCCAAGTATCAGATGTTGCTGTTTCACAAGCAGGTGTTAATAGGCAGCAGTGCAAAACGTAAGTAGCAGCTACTTTGGTGCTACCTCTAGGAGTGATCTGATGGTGATCTCAAATGAAGGAGTGAAAGTAAGGAAAATGAGGTAAATACTTCCAAACCTTTTTTACTGGAATCTATAATTTCTCTTTTATATCCATGTAGTTATATTTGAAAACAGCCTTTTATCTCTGTGGTTTCTTTATAAATTTGTATCAATTTCCTATGTTTGTTTTTGTTTTTAAGTGAAGTTTTGGCCATGCAACTGTACTAGAAATAGCAGTGGTAGAAGCATATTTTCAGGTTTTCTATGTCCATTCTAAAAGGCAACATGAAATTTAGGAAAATTGCCCTGTTTGTTATGTATTTAATTTTTCACTTGTATCACTGTAGCACTTTAAGGTCTGGGCTTTTCCTAATCTAAGACTGAAGAATATGAAAACATTGATAGGATGTTTTGGTGAATTTACATGTCCCAATTCCTCCCGGGTTGTGGAGCTTGTGCCATCCAGAGGCTGACTCGAGGCCTGCCCTAATTGGTTCATGGCCTGCCCAAACTTTTGTTTCGATACCTATGACCGCTCTGGGTGTGGCAGTTGCTGGGGTACATGAGATACAAGATCATGCTAACTGTGCATGCGCACACATGCCACCAGGATCCAGAATGACCCTTATACTGGGGGACTCTTGCATGGAAATATGTGGGGAGATTACAGTATAGGGTACTTTTGTTCCTGGCATCAACAGTATTCTGTGGCTAGTTTATTTCTCAGACCGTGGTAGTTTATGGTTCCTTGCAATGATTCAAAGAGGCCACAGCCACAAATAATCCCATTACGTGGACAACTGCATTAAGAACTAGGTGAGAATGAACAAACTCACTTCACTTGTAATGCAAAGTGGATGTGATTCGTTGATTCCTGGAATAAGCCTAAGGTAAAGGGTTGCCATTTGACAATAAAAGCTACTGCTATTGATCTTTGCTGTGAGTATGATTTATGCAAGTGTCTTAATTGGCACCTTGATTATGGTATCTGAGTGCATGCTGTCATTTAGAAGGTCTATATCTAAATGTTATATAAAAATGATTTGATATACATAGCTAGATACCAGTATAAACAGCATCTCACATAAAACATATTCTTTCATCTTGGTTTTGTCACTACTTTTTATAGTTTAAACCTCTCTACTACTGTATCTCTCTTTTATGAAGAACTTACACAAAAAATGTTTGAAATGTCCCACATATTTATTTTACTGCATGTAGCACATTGGTCATTTTTAACTGTATTGTGAAGGCTTCATAAACTGCAAAATATAACATTTCATTATATGTTTACGGGTAATTATTTTAGAAATACAGTTTAAATGCAAGTTATCTTTATTGCTTATCTGACTGAAAAGAACTAAGCAAAACCTAAAAATCATAAACCCTTCCAAACATTATATTTTATGCAGTCCAAAATGTGACACATGGGGTCTTTAATAATTCACTGCTTGTTAACATTAAACAACTGTTAACATGCTCAAATAATTAGTTATGCTTGCTTGACATGTTTGCATCTTTAATAATTGATGCATTTATCTTAATTACTAACAGTATTATGGTCATAAATTGCATCTTTTTTCTATCTTAAAATTTTAACAAAAACTGACTTTTTGCCAAAAATGATTATCCTCCAAGTTTTAATCACTTGTTGTAATTAAATTGCAAGCTGCAGTATTTTATTAAAAATATCTTTTTTCAAAATATTTAATGGAAAAGAGCTGATTTGTTGTTTATGCATCACAGTTAGTAAATATTGCATAAGTTTCATATTATCCATTCAGAGTGGATATATAGCAACATAACATTCTTAATATGAGTCCGTTGCAAAGCTACTAGAGTAGTCTTCGTTTCTCCCACAGATGCTGTGCAGAAGTCAATGAGTAAAGTATGATCAAACAAAAAAATTCATTGTGATTGTATATGGGCTGCACATAATATTAGGGACCCAAGATCTGACTCTGGTTGTGTGTGTAACGGAGCCTTGAATGGCATGTACTTGACATGAAATGAAGATGAGCCTTAAAAACTATTTCATTCGTCAATGTTCATCCCAGTCAACGTTTTGCTTGCATACTACTACTAACAATAATTGTGGTAGAGCTTTGTCTGTCATCAATTATTTATTAAAATCTTGGTAGAGGTAGAGTGAGGCTACATTTATAATGTTAGCCAGTTTTACAAGGAGGCAACATTTTTATGATAGGTCCTTCACGTTGTTAGGATGGCCTATTTCAGATGAGTTTCACCTTCCTGCAGCTGTGGAGACCACTACTGCTATCTGAATATCATTGGCTCTTATGGACTGCTTCGCTGGATATTCCATCCCACGCCTTTCCAAATGGCTAAGTCTAGGAAGTAACAAATTCATTGGGAATGATGATCTGTTTCCTTAGTTTTCCTCCCCAGCTCTGAATGGGAAGGATGTTTGAAATAGGGTCACCAGATGTGCTGATTTTGTAGGGACAGTCCTAATATTTGGGTCTTTTTCTTATATAGGCTCCTATTACACCCCACCCCGTCCCGATTTT